>NC_036240.1:3217914-3236964 GCF_002742605.1 Olea europaea var. sylvestris
AACGAACTCAACGAAGTGTGTTTTACTTCGAGATAATATCAGAACGATAGAGAGGGAAATGAGATTCAAAGCACAGAAAGTTTGCAATGAAAATGGTGTAAATTTTTTGGTAGAGAAGTAGGCTATTTATAGACTTGTTCGTGGCCATTTAAACAGTCATCACCTTTCAGACAAGCCTCAAAAATCCGAACAGACATGTTGTTCTTTAAAAGTCATGTCTATTAAGTCGGCTGTTTGGTCGGTAAACACCCCGGAATAATAAGCCAAAATTTAAATTTCATAATATACCCAAGAATTTGATTATTTACAATTTGGTCCAAAAAGTTAATATAGTGCAAAGGTCCACCCGCACGGACTCAGACTCGGGCACGTGCTCGTGCCGAGCCGGTCGGACGGAGGCAGCAGCGGCGGCATCTCGCGTGTGTGGGTTTATGACGAACCCAATAGGATATAGGTCTTCCCCCTTCCAAAGACTATTGGTACCTCTTGGGACCCAAACCCAATTCCAAATTTTCACCTTATAAACCACACCAAAGTTTCCTAACTTTCCTATGTGGGATAAGTGTTTGGAAAATCAAATTTTCCCATAATCCTTAGTTTATGTAGGTTACTTTAACACTTAATATTTCATTCAATTTTAAATGGTTTTCGATAAATAAATATATCACGTTAATCATCTCGCGGAGTAGAACGTGAATATGCTAGGTCCCGTATTAATTAAAAGGTGGGTCCCACTGAAATTTGGGCTCAAAGTTGACCCATTAACCATTTTTTCCAACAAATAAAGGATACCTATGCATTGGAGACTGGCTATAGACTTTATCATTATTTATTTATTAGAAATCAATGACACGTACCCTTAAACTTTCAATGTATTAAATCTAGATAGCAATTTACATAATGCATTAGGTATTCTGTAACTTATAGAATCCTTTCAAGAATGATCATGGACTAAATAGTCGATTATTTAATCATATGATTTTATTTTTGTTTAACAATATCATTTTATGTGTAACTTAATTTTTAGCGAGCTAGAGTACATTGAATCGTGACTTAAAATTTGAAGTTATCATCATTACAACTCCGTTCTACAAAATTTGGAGGTTGGATCGTCCAGCATTGAATATGATCCTTGGCTAGTGCTAAATTGGATTTAATTGTCCCGATCAGTCTATAAAAAAAATGGAAGAAGAAAAAAGAAATCCTAGTGGTGCGTTGAATCCTTAACAGGTAAGGTTTTGTATGATTCCAAAATTTCATTTTTACATGCTACATTGATGCTTAATTCTTTTCCTATTTTGCTAATCTTAGAACATTTTGCAGCACTCATATAAATAATTCTGATCATCACAAAGAGACAAATAAAATGACTAGTTAGCTAAGAACTAATTAACAATTCTGGTTCATCCTGAATTACCATTTGAATTGTAAAACGGCCAAGCATTTTTTAATAAAAATAATTAGTCTATCATATGATGAATTTGTTAATTATCTAATTTAAAATTTAATGAAAGACATATTTATTTAAAATGATTTTCTCAAATAGGCTCTCTCATGTGCAAGTCGAGTCCTTAAAGATCGACATGTATATACTTTATGTGGCTATGACTCTATGGTAAGCATCTTACATATCTAAAAATTTAAATTGTTGAAGAAAAAATATGTTTATTTACTTAAAATGTTATGTTCAACAATGTCCAACAGTAAATTTTACTCGAGTAATTTATCAATATTTCATTACCAAATGGTACATCCATCGAACTGGAAAAACCCTAGCTACTTAATTACTTGTCTCCATGAATTGCTAAACATATAGCCTAACCTAAAACCCTAACCGTAAGTTGAAACCCTAACCCTAACCCTAACCCTAACCCTGTATATACAATAGAAAGTAATTTGAAGTAGCAGAAACATTATGTTTCTTCACAATGCTACATTTCGAGACGACACGGGCACTTTACAGTTGTTCTCTCCCACCTTCCTATTAGAAATTGTAAACATTTTTTTCTCTTGATTCTCGTGTACAATTTTTGCCAGAAATTCCCTAGTTTCATAGTTTTTCACTAAAAAAGGAAAATTGACCTTGAATTTTTCTCATTTTTCCTTGTGGCTCGTTGCATCTTTCAATTTTCAAGACTGGTGGCGGTGGGCTGCTCGTAATTTAGCCACGCACTTACTGAAATGTGGTGGCTGATGGAGGTTCTTGTTTCATGAATATAGATAAACACAAATTAATTTTGAGACCCATTAATTAACATTAGATGCATTTAAGTAATGGTTAAGTTTGACAAATCACTTGTATTAATGCTATTAATTAAAGTTAATTAACTTTTACTTGGGACTTTCTAGGTATTGATATCTAGTATATACACATACATGTACACTTCTTGGACATTATTACTTCTGATCCATCCACTTCTTGCAAATATAAGAATCAATTTAAAGACTTCATTTTAAATTAATTTAACGGATTTTAGAATTTTTGTAAAAAAATTCTTCTAGATGAGCACAAACTTGCATAAGTTTAGAGAAGGTTATATACATGGTAGCAGGCTATTAGCTGATGTAGAAAGTACACTGATCATCAGTGGGCAATAAATCTCAAAGACTTGAATTTTGTATTAAAAAAATATTAACTTGTGAGAGGAAAATTGGAATAATTTAAATTTATTTTTTTCACAGTGAAACTAAATTTGGAGGTAAATTCAGAAATAATATATCCAACTGGAAAATTTGCCGGCAGCGGCAAGCATGCAAACCTGTAAACCGGATAATGAGCGGGCAAAAGGCTACAAGAGATCCAAAAAGCTATGTCAACTGACACGTGGCCGTCACATTCCTCCGAACCTAGCCGCAAAACCTGAATCGGCGCGGCGGTCTGTCCATACAATTAATTGGCTGCTATCGAATCTCACACCATTTTATTTTCCACCAACTTTCAATGCCTTTCTTTTACACAATTTCCAAGATGATATATACATACATGCATGCATATATACTCTAAAGAGAGAGAAGAAAGAGATTTCATAGAGCAAATACCGAAGAGAAAGAAATGGCAAGTTTCACATTCTGACATTCGGTAAAATCATCTCTTTCTTTTAACTTTCTATTCTTTTCGATTTTTATTTTTTAGGGTTTTCAGTTGTTCATCTTCTTGTTTCTAACGATATTCTTTTGCCTTATTTAATTTTTATATGGTGGGAATGCGCGTATACATATAGGTTTGGAAGAATTAAAAAAGGACTGAAGAATTAAGAGAGCGAGAGACGTGGGTCCTGCCTCCCTAGTGTGGAGCATTGATAAATTAACTCAAAATAATATACGCAAAAATGTTGGCTAGAAGAATTTTGAAAGGAAATGTGTGTTACATCTGAAAAAATGGCATCAACGATAATATTTAAATAAATAAATATGTTCCTCTTTCTAATCATTCAAGTTATGTGATCGTGTGAAAGATTGTATCAAAGACGTGAGATCTCTAGATTAATTGAAGATCTATGTGTTAGGCCTTTGTTATTGTGAGATTTTTAAGATTCGTCTATAAGATAATTGTTGAAAATGGGGGAAAATTTTGGTATAAAATACAATAAAGTTTTATTTTTGTGATTATTTCGGCTTTGCTTCTTTTTAACAGCTTCACGCATCAAGAGCTAATTTTCATTTCTTGCTTGACGAATGAAGTGCACCATTATAAGTTTGAGTCACTTCCGTCGGTCCATCGTTCGAAGTCTTCACTGCTGGTTATTGGGTTGCGGGTCTGATCTTCTAGGATTGGAAGGCCTTTCCTTTACTAATTTGTTTTGTTTTTCTCTGTATAAAAAAAAAAAACTACGTGTGTGTTCTTTTTATACTTATTTTACAGGTTATTAATGGCGTTTGAAATTTGTTTGACTGGGCCTGTGAGTGGAAGACAGAGGGCACAGAAACAAAGAGTTTACTGGGATACATGCACAGCGTCAGCTTCTCCTAGTTAGCAGAGGACATGTACTGCAAAACAAATAAATTAATAAAAACTCTTTTTTTAAAATTTAATTGCGATTTCCGATTCAATGGTCAACAGATTTCTACTTGGAAAACCCCAATTAATATTTCAATCTCATATTTTATTCATCAACTACGTCGCATTTCATGTTGTTTCGAAATGAAGTAATTCTTTCTGCTTATTTTCACAGTACTTTTAATATTAGTTTGGTCTAATACTTCTTGTTATAATATTGGATGTCCGTACACATTTATCTTTAACACACGCAGGTTTAATCGGGGATCTACAAACGGGTTTTTCTTAAATAAGACTCTCCTGTGTTTAACTATGTCGAGTTTGATGATCTTTTATTCGTAATACTTTTTACAATGCAAAATGAAGTTGATGAATAATTTTTAGACTGATTATATCTATACTAAGAGATGATTTGTATGGTGTGGAATATCAGATTTTGAGGTGTTACTTTTTACACACAACGAGGAAGAGAGTTCCCATGAACCAAGTGGGAGGTTTGTTGGATTCTTCCAGTTGGAATTGTGGGTTTGTCTTAAGGACCATAGTATTCTTTGTTATTTCACCTCATTTATATATACTTATATATTTTTTTTTTTTTATTACATGAAGCTATGGTTGATTTTAATATTGACCTTTATCAATGTCATTGAATATAAAGTTCTAATTTTGTCCATTATATTGTTTAATACTAGCATGATGCGAAGCACTACAAAAGATGAGGGAGGCTCAATGGGTAAAGGGGTTGGCCTCCAAACAACTAGCATTAGGGTTGGATTCTTGGGCAAGATCTTGAATTATATAGGGTTTGATCGTGTTTTCCATTATATTGTTTAATACTAGCATGATGCGAAGCACTACAAAAGATGAGGGAGGCTCAATGGGTAAAGGGGTTGGCCTCCAAACAACTAGCATTAGGGTTGGATTCTTGGGCAAGATCTTGAATTATATAGGGTTTGATCGTGTTTCTTATATCGATTATTGCTTTTGAGAAAAATATCTTCATTTGCTAGTTGATATTAGAATTGAAGATCCATGTTCTATTCTTTAAAACAGGGAGAATGATGCGAAATACCACTTATGTAAAGAATTGCCCCCCGATTCCAAATGAATAGTGCTTGAGTGGATTTCTCAACGAATGTTGGATGATATAGGGTTTGATTGTGGAAAAGAAGTGGTTGCATCCTTGTAGTTAAGATATCAAAATAAAATATACTATCATATTAGGGCTAATACTATGAATTAGAAGAATTTGGTTATTAATTTAAAATGACTAATGCAAAGGAGTTTTGTAGGGACCTCTGAGAAATCAAGATAGTTAAATAGCAACAGCGTCTCTTTCCATTTTCTCTTTCTCACCTCTCCTCTTCTCTTTCTCTCTTAGTTTATTTCAATCTTCGGCTACATCACAGATTTATTAGAGAGAGAGAGAGAGAGAGAGAGAGAGAGGTTGCATTTTTGCAGACTTTCTTCTTTAAGGTAAAAAATATATTTTTCTTCAGAGGAAGACTTGTCTGATTTTAACTTACTTTTTTTGTTTTTGTCATTTGCAGAAATTGATTGATATATTAAAACACATCTGAAAATTCCATAATTAGGGCTCCATGAATTCCAACAATTGGCTTTCTTTTCCTCTTTCTCCCACTCACTCTTCTCTGCCACCTCACCTGCAAACAGCTCAGTCTCATCAGTTTTCTTTAGGGTTAGTGAATGATAATATTGACACTCCACTTCATAACCAAGGTAAGTCTATTTTCTGATCTTACATTTCTCTACTTTACAACTTATGTACTAATTAACATTTTCTTCAATAATTTTGCAGAGTGGAATTTGATTAACAGTGAAGGAAACAATGAAGTACCTAAGGTTGCTGATTTCCTCGGCGTGGGAAAATCGGATAACCACGCAGAACTTGTACCCTATAGCGCAATCCAGTCGAGCGATTCCGATTATCTGTTCTCCAACAATAGCCTTGTGTCGGTGCAACATTCTATGGCGGTTGCCTCAGACAACTATGATCTTCAAGAAAATCCTTGTAACATGCAGTCATTGACACTTTCTATGGGTACTGGTAAGGGTTTAACAAGTGAAAACAGTGCCACTGTTAGTGCTGATAATAGTAATACTAGTATTGTTGAAGCTGCACCAAGGAGAACTTTGGACACTTTTGGGCAAAGAACATCGATTTATCGAGGTGTAACTAGGTGGGATTTTATAGTTGAAGAACCCTTTCTTTTGGCTTTTTTGGGGCAATAAAATTCTTGAATTAATTTTTGCAAATATAGACATAGGTGGACAGGAAGATACGAGGCTCATCTATGGGATAATAGTTGCAGAAGAGAAGGCCAATCAAGAAAAGGGCGTCAAGGTAAAAAGTTATTAATTTCTTGATCCAATATTTATTCTCTGTGCTCAAACCCTATTTCAATAGTTACTAACATCCCTTTTCTTTTTAATTTTGCATCATTGTGTCTTCACGGCTGGCAGTGTATTTAGGTGAGTTAATTCTCTTTGCCAATCACGTGGAATTTTGGTAAACGATATTGGACAATATAACAAACTTATTCATGTCGAATACTGTCGCACCCAACTTGTCAAACTTGTAAATAATTGATTTTCATTTTCTTTTCTATTTTGCCTTCGAAAGGTGGGTATGATAAGGAAGAGAAAGCAGCCAGAGCATATGATCTTGCTGCACTGAAATACTGGGGAACATCTACCACTACCAATTTTCCTGTAAGTAATTGATGAATTTTAATTTATTTTTTTTCAGAAAAGAAAAAATTGAGGAGATACATGGCTGGATTTTATTTTTATTTTCTGTTTCCGATTTGGATCAAAATAATTTATTTTCTTCATATCTGCAGATCAATAACTATGATAAAGAACTCGAGGAGATGAAACATATGACTAGACAAGAATTTGTAGCCTCCATCAGAAGGTAAAGCATCGTGTGATTGCTATCTTATTAGGTTTGATTACAATATATAGCTGCTGAAAATAACAAACAATATCGACCTCCTATTAAACATTTCTTTTCCTAAAAAATTAGTATTTTAAAAGACATATAATCATTTGTATACAGATTATTAGAGGTAAAATTATTTGATAAGATCATGACAAGAGTAAGATTTTGGCAGACTGCTACTTTGTATCTTTCTATCCTCTATTAGTTAATCATTCAAATTCTGATCTTGAAAGTTACCTTATATTGTTAATAATTTAATTATTATCTGTCAGTTTGGGTTTCGGACTTTTACAGACTTAACTATTCTTTATTCTGCTATTGAAATTCCAGGAAGAGTAGTGGCTTCTCCAGGGGGGCTTCGATGTACCGTGGTGTAACAAGGTATTTAAGAGTTAATTAATCACTCCATATATAAGTATACATCACCCACTGCTCATCTCTCGCTAAATTATTCTATGTCTAAATTTAATTCTTATAAACAGGCATCATCAGCAGGGAAGATGGCAAGCAAGAATAGGAAGAGTTGCTGGGAATAAAGATCTTTACTTGGGAACTTTCAGTAAGTAAAAACTTAAACAAGTGGCGGCACAACTTGAACTTAGCATATGAATTCATATTGTATATGCTTGATCAATGATATAGTACGTCGCAAATCTAATTAATTTGCTCAAAATATTAATGTAGGTACTGAGGAGGAAGCAGCAGAAGCATATGATGTAGCAGCCATAAAGTTCAGAGGCCTAAATGCAGTCACAAACTTCGACATGAATCGATATGATGTAAAGGCCATTCTTGATAGCAATTCTCTTCCTATCGGTGGAGGGGCAGCCAAACGCCTCAAGGAAGCTCAAGCAGTCGAATCATCAAGAAAACGTGAAGAAATGATAAGTTTAGGCTCAAATTATCAGTATGGCAGTTCAAGTTCAATCCCTCTAGCCTACCCTCTAATGCAGCAACCCTTTGATCATACACAGCCTTTACTCACTCTACAAAATCAAGATCTTTCCCCCTACAATACAAATCAAGATTCACATTATCAGAATTACATTCATAAACAGCTTCAATTACACCAACAATCAAGTTCTTACAACCCTCAGTTTTACAACAATTCCCTCCAGAACAATCCAATTTTGCTGCATGGGTTGATGAACACGGGGTCTTCTTCTGTTATGGATAGTAATTGCAGTTCTATTGGAAGTTACGGTGGAGGCTACCTTGGGATGGCGTCAAATTCCATCCCGGACAATGGAGGTGGATCAGCTGAAGAACTGGCACTGATGAAAGTGGATTATGATATGCCTTCTACAAATTATGCTGGATGGTCTGGAGATTCAGTGCAGGGATCGAATCCTGATGATTTTACAATGTGGAATGATTGAAATTTTAGATGTCTTTATTAATTGGAGAACTTAGTTTCTTAAGAAAAAAAACTGCAAATTTACTTTTGATAATTTTGTTACTCGAATCAAAAGTATGACAGGAACACGGCAATATTATGCATTTGTTTGCTCATGTTTTTTAATGCAACTGCTGAAAAATATTGCAGCTATCTCTAATGAAATATATTCTCTCTCTCAATTTTGCTATTAAACATGATGAGATGTAAGAATTGTTGAAAATGAAGAAGACAAGAATACAAAATTTAGGTGGTTCAGTGCTAAACTTCTGCAGCAATCACTGGCACATAATAAAATCGTATCAGACTGAATAAGGAAACTTCCCTGTGAAGGGCCAAACGACTTATGAAAATGAACTGGCTCGTTTCCTCTCTTCTTGATATCAATTTTATCACTTTCCCTCAAGTTGGAGCATGAAAATCCAAAATGCCTAACTTTTGAAGATGAGAGTGAAAGAGCGCCCTCGCCGAAGGTTTTGTAACATATCAGCAACTTGAAGTTGCGACGGCATAAAGACTGGACTGTATCCAAGTGCAGGGCTGCCTGATTACAATGCATTTTTGCTGCTCCAAAGTCGGTACTGTAAATCTTGTAGAAGATCTCAGCCAACTAAATTCACAAGTAACAGAGGCCATAGCTCTATGTTCTGCTTCTGCTGATGAACGAGTTGTGGTACTGTTAATCATGCGGGCGAGACAACTATGATAAAGGTATTTGGCACAATAAAGGTGGCTTTAATACTATTGCCATATGAAAAATGCTAAACGACCCGCACCGGTGACCCCATGGATGACCGCACACTTACAACCGAGGCGTGGGTCCTGTGTGAGTAAAAAAATATTTTTCCCCTCTTGTATGTGTATTATGTCAGTCGCGCGGTCACCTGCATGGTTCGTTTAGCATGGTTCATTGCCATATTATGGATGATATGTTTGGCTTCCAATGTCAGAGTGTCGTGACTCGTCAGAGTGTTGTGATTGTCACGTGATCTTAGACAACACTAACAGTTAATGTAATAAAGTAGACGTCTATGGACAATGTAATACCCTTGAAATTGTTTGTGAATATCAAAGTTCACCCTATCTTTCGTGACACGTGTACACTCTACCATTGGGAGGAGCCCTCAACTAAGGGTGTATGCGCCTATATTCTCAAGCTAACCTCGTTCGTGCACACAAGCGCTAGGCCTTGATGGTTCCCATCTCGGATCATTCAAATCTTGACCAAGAAACTCCACGCCTTTAATCTATTATAAATGAACTGTCAAATCCACGATAATGATAAAATCATGATCTTTACAGATAATGCTTGTTTATGGAAATCATATATTCTCATCAAGCTCTATCCACTATAGAAGATAGGGAACGAATTATTAATAAATATTTTGCTCTACATGATAAGTACAATTTATGTGCTTATTCAAGCCATATTACTAGATTTTTATGTTGTCAAATTATTAATTTCTACTTATCTTGGATTAATTTTCTTTTATTTTTATTGAGGAACTCATCTGAAGCAATTGGAAAGAAAAAATGACAAAATCGAAGGAAATTTATAATTTTGGGATCAAATTCCACAAATTAGAATTTAAGAAGAACATTTGTTACACAATTGATGAACTTAAGGACTAACTTGCATTTTTTGAGAAAGATTGATACCTTGGAGTGAAATACTGTACTAAGTGGGCTTCGTTCAATTTAAAAGGTGGGAAAGTTTCATAAATAAGAGTTTAAGTATCACACATTTCAAAAAAAAAAAAAACAAGTTTTAAACTTCAAAAATCATATTTTTATTAAAATTTATTTATGATTTAATTAATTAAATATATTTAAGTATAGATCTATACAATTTGGTCACGAATTAATGATTTAGTTAGTCACTTATTATTTTTGGTCACAAGTCAGAAATTTATGTTACAAATTATTTTATGATACAATACAAAAATTTTATAAGTCACAGTTTGTTTATTGGTCACAAATCAAAAAATTTATGGGTCATGATTTATTTATTGATCACAAATTACAAATATTATAAATCACAACTTATTATACAGTCACAAATTATTGGCCACAAATTAACAATTTCTTAGGTCACACGTTTTCCATGTTCAGAATTTATATTTTTTATTGGTCACATATTGTTTGCTGGTTACAGTCAACCAAATAATTTATGACCACCATCGACACTTTCACTATTGCTTCCAGTAGCACCACCACCACATCCACTAGCTCCTGACAATTGGTCACGAACCCTGAAATAATTAGTCACAAACACTTTCATTCTACACCGCCACCACAATAGCAACCCGCAAACACCACAACATAACTGCTGCCACCTTTAACACTACCACCACCACCGCCATCGCAACCACTGCACCACTGTGACCATTACAACCACCAACTGCATCAACACCGCCATCTATTCAACCATCACCAGTATTTGTAAAAACACCAACCACCATAAGAAAACTCAAACTAAACATATCAAATGAAAAAAAAAAATCAAAAACTACAACACTGTCGAGGGCAATACCACCACTGCGATAGCACATCGCCTTTACCACTTGGTTGATCCAATAGAGTCTCCACCAATCCATCTAAAATCAAAACCACTACCACCTCATTCACCCTAGATCCACACCAGATCGTCGATTGCAACCGTTGGATCATCTTCCTCATAGTCGTGAGTCAATTTCTTCGAGTCGCTGCTGTCGCCACAACCACCACCTGCTATGGTTTGCGGTGGTGCAGTGCCTGCTGAATCAAGGTACAGTCACACACTGTGACGCAATGCTGCGCAGTGGTGTGACCATCGTTGTAAATTTTGCTCGACCGTGATCTTTCAATGGTTGTCTTCCATCGACGGTAAGATTAGATAGAAGGAAAAGAGGTATTGGGAGAAGGAAGAAGAGGGGAGAAGAAAAGACAAAATAAAAGGGTTGAAGACCGCCAAAGGTGAGATATAGAGAGAGAAAATGAAAGGGATGAATAAAGATGAATTTAGGGTTTGATAGGATAAATATGTATACTAATTTTATAATATAATTATTAATATTTAAAATATAATATTTAATTAATAAAATATCTGATTTTTGAAATACTAAACGTCAATTATGATTTATGAAATGAGATCTCTAAATATATTAGTTTGTGTAATTTTCACTTAAAGAGGAAGGAAAATGATTGAGCTTTGCACTTTGGAAAATTGTATAATTGAAAAGGAATTAAAAGCTATTTGAAGAGGAATAGAAGGTTACTTGGGCTGGACTCCTTTTTTTCTGTACACAAGCTGGGGACTATGAAGGCATTACAATTGGACAAAAAGTCGGTAGCTACCTAGGGCTAAAATGGCGATATATATATATATATATATATACACACATATTCACACACACACACACAGAGCAAGTCGACGACTGGAAAGGGGATAAAATTGGGATTCTTTTTTGAGTCAAACATTGTGGCTGCCTGCTATAGAGACAGAGACAGAGACAGAGACAGAGAAAGGGAGGTGGCGATGTGTGCACGGCAAAAGGCAACATTAGAGATTGGACTCTTCATTGAACAATACAAGTGGCTGCGTAAAAAATAAAAATAAAAGAGAGAGATTGAAGACAGGAAAAAAAACACGCGACTACATAAAATTGGGGAATTAATCACATTTCGTAATTTTTGGTGATATTTTTATCCTTTATTCGTATAATTCCAACATTATACTAAACTAATTCTTTTCATGTATTGGATGACGATGAAACTGTTTACTATTAATATTTAATTCAAGACAAGTAGTTTAATTAAATTCTTACAATTCTTAATTAATCTTGCATGTTAAATTTTATTATTTGCTTGCTTGATCACCAATTGAATATATGTTTGCTTGTTGTAATGCTAGAAAGCTTACAATATGTCTAGAACATTGTTTAATTAACACATGTGTAATAAATTTAAGGAATAATATTTATTACATGTGCAATCTTTTAGATAATTGTGAAATTTAATGCGTTCTATTAATCTGAATTCAGACTAGGAATAGATTCGGATCATGACTAGAATATATTTAATTTGTTTTGGAAAAGAAAATTAATTATAATATAATTATCAATTGTCAAGAATGCAAGAACAAAACTAGTTACATAATTAAAAATTAAAATAAATAATAATATGTGGATTCGTGTTCCAATACACTCATTTTATACACATACTAAATTCGCATTTTACAAGTTTTCATGGATTAAATTGGATTAATTAAAAAGAATCAAATTAAAGACTAGTACACTCAATTGAATTTTATTCCTCGTAGGATGATACTCTCAATTAACAAAATCTATTACTTGTCAACGATTTCGTACACTTGCAGGTTTTGCAAGAACAAATTTTTTACAGAGTTACCGAGGAATATTTTTTTAATTTGAGTTTATTAATTATTTTTAGATTTGAAAATTTTCTCATTTCTTTACTTTCTTTTTTTATTTATTTATTGAATGAATTAAGTCTCTCGTTTTGCTCTTTTCAAAAAATCACAGTTTATACAAAATTCTGACGAGAACAAGCTTTTTCCAATATGACGTTGGGTAGGATAGCGATTATTCTATAAGCTAGTTACAACAAACAATTTGCAAGAAAGAAGAAGAAAGAAACGCTAAAAAACAAAGAAAATTCTCTGAAATCTTCTCTCAATATTATTAATAATCAAAAATGATGAAAATTAACCTGCAGATTGGGTTAAATAGTTGCAAAAATACGAAATTATCAAAAAATTACCAAAAATAGCAAAATTCTAACGATCACACTAAAATAAAATATGAAATAAAAGAAGTAAGTTGCCAAAAATTTAGCTCAATCTGGATTCTCTAACGTCTAGAAAAAGGGAGGCGAAATATTACCATAAATAGTAAAAAATAACTAAAAATTAAATTTTGGAAAGGAAAACAACGAATTTTGGGGTCAAAATTGACGTTCATCGAGCATAGCTAAGTGACCACGACGTGCGAGCCGAAGAGAGCTTTCCGGATTGGAGTCATAATAGCGATTCTGATAACCGCAGCCAAAGTTATAGCAAAATTACCAAAGACGTGTCAAAATTACCCCAATTAAGGAAAGATTGCATTTATTTTCTATCTTTGCGCCTATCCGCCATCTGATGGTATCTCAGTGCTATCAATGAGCTATCTGACAGATCAGCGTCACTTGACCTGGATCCTCTTGCATCAGTCACCTCGACTTGGAAAGAACTCGCCCTCGAGTTCACGTTAGCTTCATCGGACTTCACAAAACATGGGCTTAGATGTTTCACATTGAAGACATCGGAAGTCTTCAAATGGCTGGGAAGATGCAACCTGTAAGCGTTATCATCGATTTTATGGAGTACTTCACACGGTCCAATCTTTCGCTCGTTCAGCTTATTATACTCCCCAACTGGAAAACGGTCACGTGTTAATATTGCCCACACAAAATCACCAACATCAAAGAGTACCTGACAACGATGACTGTCTGCCTGAGCCTTGTGCTTGGAATTACTCTCCTTGTACTTGGAATTACTCTCCTGAATGGACAACTTCACATGTTCATGGATACCCTGAAGATGTTTTGCCATCTCATCAGCCTTGTGATTGAAACGCCCCACACGTGGGATAGAAGCTAAGTCAAGTACTCCAGATGGTTTACGACCATAGACAACCTCAAATGGGCTCAATCCTGTGGTTCTATCCTTCAATCGATTATAGGAAAATTTCGCTTGAGGCAATGCCAAATCCCATTGTTTTAGTTTAGTCCCTACTAAACTTCTCAAAAGATTTCTCAAACTCCGATTTACCACCTCTGTTTGAGCATCTGTTTGGGGGTGGTAGGCGCTACTAAAATTCAACTTCGTCCCCAGTTTCTCCCACAAGCTCCTCCAAAAATGACTCGTGAACTTGGTGTCACGGTCAGAAATGATTGATTAGGGAACACCATGTAAATGCACAATTTCCTTGAAATAAAGATGGGCAATCCGAGTAGCATTCATCATCTACCGGCAAGCCACAAAATGAGCTATTTTTGAAAACCTATCAACCACAACAAGAATGGAATCCATCGCCCGTTGTGTACGGGGTAAGCCCAATATAAAATTCATGCTCACATCAAACCAAGGAGCCTCAGGTACAGGTAATGGCATGTACAGTCCAGCAATAGTAAGAGCTCATTTGAACTTTTTTGACATTTATAACATCGTCCACATAATGCGCTACGTCATTGCTCAATTTGGGCTAATAATAATCAGAAGAGACCAATGCCAATGTCTTATCTCACCCAAAATGTCTTTCATTATGAAGTTCACTAATGATCTGCTACCTTAGTGAACAGTCTAGAATGCACAACTGCAATCCATGAAACAGATAACCATTGTGCAAAATAAAATCATGTCGGTGATTATCAGTTACCTTCTGAATTATCTTCTTGAAGGAAGGATCTACAGCATACATATCAGGAAATGCTTCAAAGCCAACAACTCTGATGCTCATGGTGGTGAGGAGTAATGTGCGATGGCTCAATGCGTCTGCTACTCGATTCAAACTCCCTGCTTGATGTCTTAGCGTAAATGTAAACTCCTGCAAGTACGCTACCCACTGTGCATGTCGCCTACTCAGCTTGTGCTGACCATTGATGTACTTCAAGGCCTCATGATCAGTAACAAGGATGAACTCCCTCTGTACTAGGTAATGATGCCAATGCTTCAAAGTTTGAACTATGGCATAGAACTCCAGATCATAGGTCGAATAATTTTTTTCGATCCTGATAGCTTCTCACTGAAAAATGCTACTGGATGCCCTTCGTGGCTCAGAACACCACCAATGCTAACTCCAGACGCATCACAGTTTACCTCGAACACTTTTTCAAAATCTGGGAATGCCAAGACTGGGGCCTCTGTCATCTTCTGCTTAACCAATTGAAAGCTGGCTTCTGTCTCCTCAATTCACTGAAAATTACGCCCTTTAAGGCACTCTGTGATAGGAGCAATCAAAATGCTGAAATTTTTGATGAATCGACGATAGAAGGATGCTAATCCATGGAAACTTCGGACATCGTGTAAACTTTTTAGCTTGGGCCAATTCAAGACTGCCTCAGTTTTAGATTGATCTGCATGAACACCATCAGTAGATACAACAAAACCCAAAAAAATTACAGAAGTTGTGAAAAAAGAACACTTATTCTGATTGATGAATAAGCGCTCCATCCTGATTACATCAAAAATAGCACGAAGATGATCAAAATGTGACTCCCACACCGGACTATAAATAAGTATGTCATCAAAGTAGACTACCACAAACTTTCCCATGAAAGGTCGTAAACCTTATGCATAAACCTCATAAAAGTACTGGGCGCGTTGGATATCTTTACTTGGGAACTTTCAGTAAGTAAAAACTTAAACAAGTGGCGGCACAACTTGAACTTAGCATATGAATTCATATTGTATATGCTTGATCAATGATATAGTACGTCGCAAATCTAATTAATTTGCTCAAAATATTAATGTAGGTACTGAGGAGGAAGCAGCAGAAGCATATGATGTAGCAGCCATAAAGTTCAGAGGCCTAAATGCAGTCACAAACTTCGACATGAATCGATATGATGTAAAGGCCATTCTTGATAGCAATTCTCTTCCTATCGGTGGAGGGGCAGCCAAACGCCTCAAGGAAGCTCAAGCAGTCGAATCATCAAGAAAACGTGAAGAAATGATAAGTTTAGGCTCAAATTATCAGTATGGCAGTTCAAGTTCAATCCCTCTAGCCTACCCTCTAATGCAGCAACCCTTTGATCATACACAGCCTTTACTCACTCTACAAAATCAAGATCTTTCCCCCTACAATACAAATCAAGATTCACATTATCAGAATTACATTCATAAACAGCTTCAATTACACCAACAATCAAGTTCTTACAACCCTCAGTTTTACAACAATTCCCTCCAGAACAATCCAATTTTGCTGCATGGGTTGATGAACACGGGGTCTTCTTCTGTTATGGATAGTAATTGCAGTTCTATTGGAAGTTACGGTGGAGGCTACCTTGGGATGGCGTCAAATTCCATCCCGGACAATGGAGGTGGATCAGCTGAAGAACTGGCACTGATGAAAGTGGATTATGATATGCCTTCTACAAATTATGCTGGATGGTCTGGAGATTCAGTGCAGGGATCGAATCCTGATGATTTTACAATGTGGAATGATTGAAATTTTAGATGTCTTTATTAATTGGAGAACTTAGTTTCTTAAGAAAAAAAACTGCAAATTTACTTTTGATAATTTTGTTACTCGAATCAAAAGTATGACAGGAACACGGCAATATTATGCATTTGTTTGCTCATGTTTTTTAATGCAACTGCTGAAAAATATTGCAGCTATCTCGAATGAAATATATTCTCTCTCTCAATTTTGCTATTAAACATGATGAGATGTAAGAATTGTTGAAAATGAAGAAGACAAGAATACAAAATTTAGGTGGTTCAGTGCTAAACTTCTGCAGCAATCACTGGCACATAATAAAATCGTATCAGACTGAATAAGGAAACTTCCCTGTGAAGGGCCAAACGACTTATGAAAATGAACTGGCTCGTTTCCTCTCTTCTTGATATCAATTTTATCACTTTCCCTCAAGTTGGAGCATGAAAATCCAAAATGCCTAACTTTTGAAGATGAGAGTGAAAGAGCGCCCTCGCCGAAGGTTTTGTAACATATCAGCAACTTGAAGTTGCGACGGCATAAAGACTGGACTGTATCTAAGTGCAGGGCTGCCTGATTACAATGCATTTTTGCTGCTCCAAAGTCGGTACTGTAAATCTTGTAGAAGATCTCAGCCAACTAAATTCACAAGTAACAGAGGCCATAGCTCTATGTTCTGCTTCTGCTGATGAACGAGTTGTGGTACTGTTAATCATGCGGGCGAGACAACTATGATAAAGGTATTTGGCACAATAAAGGTGGCTTTAATACTATTGCCATATGAAAAATGCTAAACGACCCGCACCGGTGACCCCATGGATGACCGCACACTTACAACCGAGGCGTGGGTCCTGTGTGAGTAAAAAAATATTTTTCCCCTCTTGTAAGTGTATTATGTCAGTCGCGCGGTCACCTGCATGGTTCGTTTAGCATGGTTCATTGCCATATTATGGATGATATGTTTGGCTTCCAATGTCAGAGTGTCGTGACTCGTCAGAGTGTTGTGATTGTCACGTGATCTTAGACAACACTAACAGTTAATGTAATAAAGTAGACGTCTATGGACAATGTAATACCCTTGAAATTGTTTGTGAATATCAAAGTTCACCCTATCTTTCGTGACACGTGTACACTCTACCATTGGGAGGAGCCCTCAACTAAGGGTGTATGCGCCTATATTCTCAAGCTAACCTCGTTCGTGCACACAAGCGCTAGGCCTTGATGGTTCCCATCTCGGATCATTATGATATGTTTGGCTTCCAATGTCAGAGTGTCGTGACTCGTCAGAGTGTTGTGATTGTCACGTGATCTTAGACAACACTAACAGTTAATGTAATAAAGTAGACGTCTATGGACAATGTAATACCCTTGAAATTGTTTGTGAATATCAAAGTTCACCCTATCTTTCGTGACACGTGTACACTCTACCATTGGGAGGAGCCCTCAACTAAGGGTGTATGCGCCTATATTCTCAAGCTAACCTCGTTCGTGCACACAAGCGCTAGGCCTTGATGGTTCCCATCTCGGATCATTCAAATCTTGACCAAGAAACTCCACGCCTTTAATCTATTATAAATGAACTGTCAAATCCATGATAATGATAAAATCATGATCTTTCCAGATAATGCTTGTTTATGGAAATCATATATTCTCATCAAGCTCTATCCACTATAGAAGATAGGGAACGAATTATTAATAAATATTTTGCTCTACATGATAAGTACAATTTATGTGCTTATTCAAGCCATATTACTAGATTTTTATGTTGTCAAATTATTAATTTCTACTTATCTTGGATTAATTTTCTTTTATTTTTATTGAGGAACTCATCTGAAGCAATTGGAAAGAAAAAATGACAAAATCGAAGGAAATTTATAATTTTGGGATCAAATTCCACAAATTAGAATTTAAGAAGAACATTTGTTACACAATTGATGAACTTAAGGACTAACTTGCATTTTTTGAGAAAGATTGATACCTTGGAGTGAAATACTGTACTAAGTGGGCTTCGTTCAATTTAAAAGGTGGGAAAGTTTCATAAATAAGAGTTTAAGTATCACACATTTCAAAAAAAAAAAAAACAAGTTTTAAACTTCAAAAATCATATTTTTATTAAAATTTATTTATGATTTAATTAATTAAATATATTTAAGTATAGATCTATACAATTTGGTCACGAATTAATGATTTAGTTAGTCACTTATTATTTTTGGTCACAAGTCAGAAATTTATGTTACAAATTATTTTATGATACAATACAAAAATTTTATAAGTCACAGTTTGTTTATTGGTCACAAATCAAAAAATTTATGGGTCATGATTTATTTATTGATCACAAATTACAAATATTATAAATCACAACTTATTATACAGTCACAAATTATTGGCCACAAATTAACAATTTCTTAGGTCACACGTTATTTCTTGGTCACAATTTATATTTTTTATTGGTCACATATCGTTTATTGGTCACAGATTAACCAATTTAATGGTC
>NC_036240.1:3240612-3361706 GCF_002742605.1 Olea europaea var. sylvestris
TCATTATGAAGTTCACTAATGATCTGCTGCCTTAGTGAATAGTCTGGAATGCACAACTGTATCCATGAAACAGATAACCATTATGCAAAATGAAATCATGTCGGTGGTTATCAGTTATCTCCTGAATTATCTTCCTGAATGAAGGATCTGCAGCATACACATCTAGAAATGCTTCAAAGCCAACAATTCTGGTGCTCATGGTGGTGAGGAGTAATGTACGACGGCTCAATGCGTCTGCTACTCGATTCAAACTCCCTGCTTGATGTCTTAGCATAAATGTAAACTCCTGCAAGTACGCTACCCACTGTGCATGTCGCCTACTCAGCTTGTGCTGACCATTGATGTACTTCAAGGCCTCGTGATCAGTAACAAGGATGAACTCCCTCTGTACTAGGTAATGATGCCAATGCTTCAAAGTTTGAACTATGGCATAGAACTCCAGATCATAGGTCGAATAATTTTTTTCGATCCTGATAGCTTCTCACTGAAAAATGCTACTGGATGCCCTTCGTGGCTCAGAACACCACCAATGCTAACTCCAGACGCATCACAGTTTACCTCGAACACTTTTTCAAAATCTGGGAATGCCAAGACTGGGGCCTCTGTCATCTTCTGCTTAACCAATTGAAAGCTGGCTTCTGTCTCCTCAATTCACTGAAAATTACGCCCTTTAAGGCACTCTGTGATAGGAGCAATCAAAATGCTGAAATTTTTGATGAATCGACGATAGAAGGATGCTAATCCATGGAAACTTCGGACATCGTGTAAACTTTTTAGCTTGGGCCAATTCAAGACTGCCTCAGTTTTAGATTGATCTGCATGAACACCATCAGTAGATACAACAAAACCCAAAAAAATTACAGAAGTTGTGAAAAAAGAACACTTATTCTGATTGATGAATAAGCGCTCCATCCTGATTACATCAAAAATAGCACGAAGATGATCAAAATGTGACTCCCACACCGGACTATAAATAAGTATGTCATCAAAGTAGACTACCACAAACTTTCCCATGAAAGGTCGTAAACCTTATGCATAAACCTCATAAAAGTACTGGGCGCGTTGGATATTCCAAAGGGCATGACCACCCACTCATACAATCCATGCTGTATCTTAAACACCGTCTTCCACTCATCTCCAGGTCTGATTCTAATTTGATGGTATCCGCTTTTAAGGTCAATTTTTTAGAAGACCTTAGAACCGAACAACTGATCTAACATGTCATCCAGACGAGGAACTGGAAACATGTACTTCACTGTAATCCTGTTAATTGCTCTACTGTCAACGTACATCCGCCACAACCCATCCTTATTCGGTACTAGTAGAGCAGGAACTGCACATGGACTCATACTCTCACGAATGTATCCTCTCTGCAATAATTCTACAACCTGTCACTACAACTCTTCAACTTCCTTGGGACTGAGACGATATACTGGTCAGTTTAGCAGACTCGACCCAGAATAAGGTCGATCTAATGTTGAATATCACTCATATGTGGTAACCCCAGAGGAAGATCCTCTAGCATTAAGTCAGAAAACTCCATTAGCAGCTGCTGCACTTCCGCTGGTAAATTCGAGTCATCCTTCACTTCACTATTCTCACAGGGCAGTAGAGCATAAATCGCTTCTCCATTCCCAACCTCTACTAAGAATCTGGACATAGAAAGTAGGTTGTTGTTATTAATTACTGGGGCAGGGGTTGTTTCTTCCCTGCGGAGTGCAAAAACAATTTTCTTCCTTTTGATGCTAAGGGAATAAGTATTTTTCCTTCCATCATGAATAATGCTATGATCATACTGTCAAGGTCGTTCCAACAATACATGACACGCATCCATAGATACCACATCACACCAAGCATTATCAAAATATTTTTTTCAATCAAAAAAGACACTAGACACCATTTCTCTACTATTACTTCACTGCCTTTATTGAAACACGATAATTTGTATGGCTTGGGATGACGATCTATCTTCAGCTACAGTTTCTGGATAGCCTCTTCAGACACTACATTTCACAACTGCCACTATCAATGATTAACTTACAAACTTTATCGACAACTGTATAGGTTGTGTGGAAAACATTGATCTTTAAGCAATTGTCCCCTGAATCGTCCTTGGGAGTCAGCAAACTCTTGCGAATGACTAGAGTCTCTTGGCCATCTCCATACAGCACATCCTCATCTTCACATCGTCATATATAGGCTCTCCAACCTCCTCAATACCTCTATCAAATCCTCTTCAATTAGAAGATTTTTATTCTTCTGACCAATCGGCTTCACGCAATCAGTCACCCTATGTTCCTGTTCACCACATCTGAAGTACTTAATGCCTAAGTTAGGATTGTCCCGCGGGGGCTGATAGGTAGGACAAGATGCTTGAGATCGAACTGGCTAACTACTTTCACTTCTAACCACTGGCTTTCTATTTTGCTGCCTTTCCACGACAAGTGCACGCTGGTATGCTTCAGACACTGTCTACAATGAATGAAGGTTTAGAACACCCTACAGGGGCTACCTTAATCCTGCCACATACCGTGCAACCGTTTGTTCTTCCGTTTCAGATAAATTGTTCTGAGCTACCAATTGATAGAACTCCTCCGTATAATCATCAACAAATCTCGTGCCTTGCCTCGGTGAATGGAGCTGCAGAAATAAAGACTGAGTGTAGCCGAAAGGAAGAAAGTGCCCTTTCATCTTTTTCTTTATCTTCTCCCAATCAGTGATCTTAGACTTGTCTTGCTGCTCTCGCGAATGCCTCAATTGTTCCCACCATGTTGAAGCTATTCTTTTAAGTTTGATGGCGACTAATTTTACCTTGACACGATTTGGAACGTCCTTATACTCAAATATTCATTCCACTTCATTCAGCCAATCAATAAAACCTTCAGCCTATAACTGCCAGCAAACTCTAACAGATCCACTCTGAAATCGAGGTCTACATGGCTATCTTCCCGTCCACGATGCTCCCAGACTGGAGCACGATTGTGATACGGGTTTTCGAAATTGGTATCGAAATCGTGACCCTCTACATCATGATTATCGAACTTTTGTTCTGCCAAACGTTGAGTTAACTCCACAAATTGTCTCTGCAAATCTTCAATCGTCACATCCTGAACATTGTGATCACGGTGTGGGACTTCCTCAATCAGAACCTGCTCTCGACGACCACGACCACGTCCACCAACTATTGTAACTGATGAAAATTTCACCAGAAAATACTGACACTCTGATACCAACTGACGCCGAGTAGGATAGCGATTATCTTATAGGCTAATTGCAACAGACAATTCGCAAGAAAGAAGAAGAAAGAAACGCCAAAAAATAGAGAGAATTCTCTGAAATCTTCACTCAATATCATTAATAATCAAGAATGATGAAAATTGACTCACAAGCTGGGTTAAATAGCTGCAAAATTACGAAATTATCGAAAAATATCAAAAATAGCAAAATTCTAATGATCACACCAAAATAAAATATGAAATAAAAGAAGTAAGCTGTCAAAAATTTGGCTCAATCCAAATTCTCCAATGTCTAGAAAAAGACAAACGAAATATTACCATAAATAGTCAAAAATAACTAAAAATTGAATTTCGAAAAGGAAAACGATAGATTTTGGGCTTGAAATTGACACCCACTAAGCATAGCTGGGTGACCACGATGTGCGTGCCGAAGAGACCTTTTCGAATTGGGGTTATAATAGCGATTCTGATAAGCGTAGCCAAAGTTATGGTCAAATTACCAAAGACGTGTCAAAATTACCCCAATTAAAGAAATATTGCATTTATTTTCTATCTTTCCGCCTATCTGTCATCTCATGGGATCTAAGCGCTATCAACAAGCTATTTGACAAATCAACGTCACTCGACTCGGATCCTTCTAACTCACAATATATCCCAAAATTGAGAGAACTTTCAAACAGGGAAAGAAGAAAACAGAGACAAGCAAAAGAAATGATAGAAAATCAACATTAGAACTAAGTTCAGAACCCCTTACCACTACCTCAGCCAATTTAGCCAGATCGGTCGAGGATAGTTGCAAATCACGGAGAAGCTTTTGTGAGGGATTATGTGATTCCATGCTAGCTCCTATGCAACTAGCTATTATATATCCTCCTTTTGGACTAGCCAGCTTCCACATTAGACCTGACGTCATCAACTTATTTCAGAATTATCAAGATATGAGGTTCGATGTGAGATCAATAGAAAATCCTCATGAACGTATTCAAGCTTTCTTTATGCTCTACGGTATGATCAGTCACGTTGGAATGTCTATGGATGCCTTTCGACTACACTTTTCTCCTCACACATTAAAAGAGGGCGCATGGGAATGGCTAAATTCTTTAATCCAAGGGAGCATCGTTTCATGGAATGAAATGGTGCAGAAGTTCACGTTGAAATTCTTCCCACCATCTCGAGTCCATCATATCCAAATGAAATTCATACTTTTAAGCAAAAAGACCTCAAAAGTTATCTACAAGCATGTAAATATTCAAAGAGTATTTCAGGAAGTGCCACACTCTGAATATTCCTAAAGAATCAAGGATTTGCATATTCTATTTCAGCTTGAGACCTGAATTTCATAACATTGTCGATGTTTCTGTAGAACAGTCGATATTGAATATTCTTTAGATAATACTTTAGACCTTTTTGAAAGAATTGCAGAAAATCAATCCATATAGCCAATAGACAGGGAAGTGCCAAGGAAGACAGCAGAAACACACAACGTTGACATAACTACATCATTAATAGCCCAAATGGAAGCACCGACAAAGAAATTAGATAGACTTACTTAAAATGTGAACATGGTTCACCAGTCAAAACTGGTTTGGGAAGGGTGCGGAGCAGGTCATATTACAGAAAGATATCATTTAGCCTTCACACATGTAATTCAGTCTGAGGAAGTTAATTATATGCAGAACTTTTGTTTGCCCACTTTGAATCAAATTAAAGACTAGTACATTCAATTGAATTTTATTTCTCGGGGACAATACTCTCAACTTACTAAATCTATTACTTGTCAACAATCTCATACGCTTGCGAATTTCATATGTACACCACATATATGCATCCATTAGTTTGTTAATAATAAATGAAAAATCTGGAGAAAAATTATGTATTGTAATAATCTCAACATATGTATCTTGTCAAAAACAACCAATCTTAAACATCGAGATCTATCCACTCCTAAAGATAGGGAATTGGAAATTAATTAATTTTAGGCTCCATAGATATTCATCCATTAATTTGTTAATAATGAAAATGACAAATATTTGCTAACTTGAGTAATAGTAATATCATATATCTTGTCTAAAGAAGGCTAGCTCTATCCCATGAGCTAGGATCCCCATTCATGTCAAGATTAGAGGTTCTTGATGCAGTAGTTGCTTGTACTTTTCATTTTTCAATATGCCCCCCCGCAATGTTCAAGACGCTCTAGGTGAACACCAGTAAAAAGCCATACGGAGTTGTGGAATTTCAACCAAATTTGGAGGATGATTGTAAGGTTGGCATCCATACGTAGAAACACGTCAATGTCCACACTTTTCCCATGATCATCACTTACACAAAACCAATCACAAGGGCATTTTTGTCTTTTCATATCCCCAATCGCTTGGTGCCCCATACATGTTGCAAATAGCTCAACATTATTCCGACATATTACGTTATCGACTCTACCCCCAACCCCCCATCCCTAGCCGTAAAAATCCATATCAAAATATAACCCACAGAATCCTAATCTCCATTTTCGTTTTCATTGATTCATTCTCGATTTACACACACCAAATTCTCCTCATTTCCTCTCTTTTTACAGCGTAAAAAAGCAATCAGTATATAGCTCAGAAGAGAGACAAAGAAGAAACAGAGCTCAAAGTCCCCAAAAGTTTACCTATTTGCACCCCTCAGATGCCAAATCCATCATCGCCAATACAACTGTTTGTTACCGGAGGTGATTGTGAGAGATCGCCTAATGGCTCAAATTCAAAGGTTCCTGGCAATGACGAGCTAAGAACTAGCTCGGCCACGTCACCGGAGAGGTCAGATTTGTTGTTTGCTATGCAAAGGGTAAGAGAATTAGCTGCGGAGGTGAGGAATCGGATCGAATTGAAGAGACCTCGAGAGATGACCCCTTTTTTTAGGATCAGGTGTAGGAAAAAGAATAGGCTGATCGGATTTCGATGCAGGTATGGAGAAATGTTCTGTTCCGAGCATAGATATTCTATTCGACACGATTGTACCCACGACTACAAAGCGACTGGCCAGGAAGCTATAGCCAAGGAAAATCCCATTGTAAAAGCTACAAATCCTCAAGGCTTGAGGTAAAAAAAAAATGAAGATCTAGAATTAGGTAGAATTTGTAAATTCGATAAACTAATGAGGGTATTGTTGTCATTTTATGATTATTGTAATGGTAATTGATCTTCCTTATTTTGCAATTTTAATTTTTTTTATTTAATTACTTTAAAATTTAAGGTGTTTCTTTGATAATTGATATAAATGTTAATTTTGTTTCTTAATTTGATCGATGAGTAATTAATTATATTTCGATATAATTTATTGAGATGCTAAGGTGGCATCTACAAGTGGTGGATGAGTGAGTTGGACAAAAGTGATCTGTGGGGCCCATGTTTTAGAAGATTGAAAAATTCAGCAAAAGTACGCCAAATTAAATAATAATTAATCAATAAAAATCTTACAAAAAGATAAACTCCTCGTGATTCATGAAATATTGGAAATTGATGACGTTGCAACTTCTTTTGGAAATAGTATTACTTTCTTACGAGGACATAGACTTGCTTTCTATTTTCATTTATTTTAAATTATAAGGTTTTTTTTTTTTTTTATGAACATAATGAATTTTTAATGTATCTCGATATTAAGAAATATGATCTATTATTATTTAATGTAAAGATATTGACGAAAAACTTAAGTAAAATTCATAATTTAAATTATATTAATTAAATTTTTCTTAATCGATTTCAATATGAAAGTAAGCCCTTCTTTCATCCTCATTATTTTTAAAATACATTTATCTCTCTTATTTTTAGTCATACATTTTTTAATAAAATAATATTACTCGCAAACTCAAAAAGTTTCTTTATTTTATAACCACACATTCTCTATCAAGATATTATTCCAGAATGCATTTTAGGCAAAAAACAAAAAACAAAAAAGGACTCAAATATGCTTTAAATTAAATATGTCTTTGTGGAATTGATGGAATATGTGTGTTTGCACGTAATTGTGTTGTAACATTATGTTAAATTGACATATTTAGTACATTAATCATGCTATTGAGTACATTATAATTTACATAATTGTTTACATTTTTTTTTATAGGATATCATTATTTACATCCACATTTTTTATATATGCACCTAATATATAAACATCCCTATTAAAATTTTAAAAAATTATTATCTTCATCCACGTCAAATTTCAATATTGTTCTCATTAAATTTATTCATTTAAGCATTATAGATCTTTACAAATTTTATATATTCATCCCACTATAAATACAATTTCAAAAATCACTATATTCATCCAATCACTATCAAAATTTAATTTGGTTCTTACTTTTTATTATCTATATTGTATATCGATGCTTTATTATTTAGATGAATTTAGAACAATATGTTTTTATTTAATTTTATATATGTCTATTTAGGTAAATTTACATAAGATCAAAAATATAATATAATTATCTTTTTTAAAGTGGATGTATATATAAAAATCATGGATATAAATAGGCATTTCTACATGAGCACCATCAACTTTTCCGATTTCCCAAACACCATTTCACACCACTACTTAAATTGTGTTACGTAGGGGGCGATGTCAATCGTGATGTAAAACAAAATGTACATTTAGTAGTCCCCTTTTCGTTGGGGATAATTGCAACAAAAGCTGCAAACTTTCGAAATGCTAGCAGACTTTTTTCAGACCTTTTATTTGTTGCAATCATCACCTAACCTTTTTAACAGTTGCATGTGAGGCCCTTTTGAATTATTTTCATCCAAAATGCCGTTAATTGACGACCAAAATTAAGTTTGGCCACATTTTAATCAATTTTAAAAGGACAAAATGATAACTTTCTATTTATCACATCAAACAATTAAAAAACTTAAATCAAAAAATTAAAAAATAAATATAAGAAAAATATAAAGGTCTCTCTTCTTTACCCACCATATTCTCCACCCTTTACCCCACTTTAAACCACCCCAAAAATAAAATCAAACAACCATCTTTAACTGTCAGCCCAACGTTGATGTCAATGAATTTTCCAAACAAATCGATTGGAAAAAGATTAAGAAAGAATTAAAAGCTTTTTATTTGTTCAAGCTCGTCCAGAATTTCATTTGAATAAAATCCTAGATTCTCGAAAGGAAAATGGCTTCTCCTGGTAATCTAGAGACCTCAAAAAATGCAACGTCCTTCTCCGTTGCTACTAGATGATATAGAAATGATTAGAAAAAGGATCTGTTGAAAATATGTTGTTCAAAATCAATAAACACGCGTGTGGAATGGAATGAACAAAATTGGAACATAAAACTAAAATCGGAGGCTCAAGATGAATGCCATGCGACCGCATAGCAATACGGCCATGCGGTCGCCTGGCCACAACCCGAAACTGGAGAGGCCAGTTTGAAGAACTCCATGCGACCGCATGGAGTTATACCATGCGGTCGCATGATAGTAACAAGTGACCGTTGGATATCGTTTCTAGTAGTTTTTTGATGGCTTTTGGAGGGTTTCGTGCAACCTTTCAACATGGTTTTGAAACCAATTCGTGGAATTGATTGAGGTCTATAAATAGGCCATTGATGATCAATGAAAAACATCGAAAATTATATTACAAACATATGATGAACATTCTTTCATTCCACAAGAAGAAACCAAAATCTTCTTTATCCATATTCAAATTCCCCTAGTGTTCTTCAAATTTTGGAGAGTCACACAAGTGCTTAAGTGTTTGATTCTCTACAAGGCTTGATTAATCCTACAAACCATTTGCCGCGAGACCCTTTAAGCACCAAAATTATATACGAGAGGGGGCAAATATCGTTTGAAGACAGCGATATAATGTCGTGTTTGAGCCTTCATATTTATTTAGGTTTTTCCCATTATTTTCATCTTCTTGAATTTCCATTTCTCGATTTCTTCTCCAAACCCCGGTGTGATAATTTTTCAACAATCTCAACGATATTTGGGCAATGGAGAATGAAACCACTTTGGCTATGATCAAGTTGGTGGATCGAGATTCTTGTTCGTGTGGATCGTTTGATGGGACGAACTTCATGAGATGGTTCGATTGGAAGAAAGATATGAATCCAGATTCTTGCACTTGGATTTGGTAAATTATCATTTTTTGCATTTTCCAAATACAAGAATGGAATCATCTTTGCAAAGATCAAGTTGACGAGATCCAGATTTTGGTTGAAAAGTTCGATGGGACGAAACTTTATGTGAAGGCAAGTATGAATCCCATTCGGTAAGTGGAAACTATGATTTGATTTCGTGAGTGTGAGAGGTATGTTTTTATGGATATAATATGCATCATCGGTGTATCCTGAATCAATCCTTGAATTATTGAAATCATGCATCTCTGGCATTATAATTGAAGCCAAAATTTCTGTGACTATATAAGATTGAAAATTATATATGCATATTGTTATGGAAAGATGTGTATTCTTGCTTTAAAAGACTGGAATATTCATTTCTGAAATAGTGTGATCCATCTGGAATCGAGTAGCATGATTTCATTTGTCTTGATGCATGAAATGGTTTGCAGTTAACTGTCCTCACTTGTGAACGAGCATGAACATGTATGATATGCCAATTGTTGTGTTGTTGCTTACATCTTTGTTGAATGTTTGTTTGATCCACTTATGCCTCTAATGAAGAAATTGCACATAAGTTCTGTATGAATTTATATTATTGATCTAATTGGTAGATAATGAAATAGTCAACAATGGAGGCTGATGATAAATTTTCCCACCAGTCACCATGTGCAAATTAGGAAACTGATTTAAACACCCTGGCAGTTTCATGAACGTTGTTTAAAATTTCAAAATTGATGGATTATATGATAATCCACTCCCTTGATCTTAACTTGACTCAGTTGATGATTTGGAGCATTTTATATCATAATTTAATTTAGAATCTAGACAATTTTTTGTCATCACATATTATGATGAACTTACTGGCATTTTACATGAAATGAATCATTAATGCAGATATGATTCTGAAAATGGATATCAATTTGCAAGAATAAAATATATCTTATGTTGCATCTTTGATCTGTTGAAAATTGAAACGGTACCGACAATAAAAAGTTTGATGGTGGTTTCGGCAACCGTTGACGGTGGTGATAAATGGACAACATGGAAAAAAACCATTTAATTTTGCACCTCATATGCATGAGGAAATCTATGTCTTTTCGGTTGGAGAATAATTGGGTCATATTGTTCACTTAAGGAAGGAAAATGTCAGATTGCATGTGTGATTATGCTTATTATATGTCATTTCCAGAATTTGCATATACTTATGTGCAGAATTGGCAAACACTAATCCTTGATAGAAATTGTCCGCAAAGAAAATTCATTTATGGTAAATAGGCACGTTGTTGGTGTCTCTTTGATAGTCTAAAATCATGTGAATCAGATTAGTGTTTTCATTTGATGAATCTATACAAAGGTTTGGATTTTGGATTGACCTTTTGGCGGAAATCAATGATGAAAGTCCCAATTAGGTAAGATGATTTCATGCTAATTTTTGCTTGCGTATGGTTAATGTTAATAGCCTCATTTAATCGTATAATTAAGTGTGATGACTTTATGCCAATTATAATTGCATAAAGTATGACAAGTTGTGATTTGTTCTAGTTTATTTGTAGAGCACAAATTGTGTTTGCATATTAGTATGACAAAATGTGATTTTGTCCAAATATGAATAAGGTGAACATGTACCTTATCATTTGAGGTGATATGATGCTATCTTGTGAAGGTCACGAAAGTGATAAATTGCAAACAATTGGAGATTAATATGTTTAGTCTCATTCGTTGTGGAATTGGACTTTAATCATGGAACCAATTGAGTTGGTTTGTGCTTGAAAAAGCATTAACGGTCTATGAGATGACCTTGATAAAATGTGTGATCAAATTGAAGATAGTTGATTTGAATTATATTGTGACTTAACAACCATTATCGAAAAGTACCTAAATTTTCACGAGCATTATCAAAAGTGATAATAAATTGAACTATGAAAGAGTTGATGAACTCTAAGTTCAAATATAATCCCAAATATGGGGGCTATTATGTTAATAAGCTCTAAAATTACCCAAACTGTAGGGGTTAACATTAAATGATAGTGAACTTATATGAGAAGTTCAAAATTTGCGGATGCAATACTAATATATTGCATAAGAATTTTTAATTGAGGTATTGTGGGGGTAACTTAATATAAAAGTTAAAATTCCCTAAACCTTTTAATCATAGAAATATATCTATGAAGGAGAAAATGTGGAAAACCCTTATACAAATAAATTATAAGGATGGATACACTAAATTTAAGGTGGATAAATTGGGTGAAAGCCGATTTTGGCGTTTGCAAAATAATTTGAATATTTAAAGAATATTCATGCTATTGAAAATCATTGTAATGACTCGATGATGAAATTTGAATACCCAAAAGTGTGGAATCCACAAATTAAAGTGATTGACTAGTGTAATGGTTAATAAAAAAATTTCAACCGTGTTTGAAATCTATAAAGCTTTAAATAAAGCTAATAAGAAGCATTTAGCTTCATAAAATAATTTCTTGGTGGTGACAAATTCTATGTATCAAATAAATCGATCGTTGGCTAGCTATATTTGAAAAGATATTAAGTCACATATAATGAAAGCCTAGACATATAAGTTTTAAATGTAACTTAATAAGAAAATTATCAAAAACAGAATAATTTCCATAAAGACGTAGCGGATACTTCAAACCACTAAATAGAGTTTTTAGTGGCATCTATTTCGAGTGGGATGGGGTTGAAAACTCCTAAACTAAAATGGTCCACCAATGACGGCAACCCTACCCGTCATTACTCAAAAGATAATCTACGGGTTCAAAGGGTAATAATAAGTCATTCGATATGTAGATAATTGTAGCATTATTCCAATCCGCAATGATCCTATCCTAGTTAAAATAATGCTGATTGTTACTGCGCTTGGTGCCCCATACATGTTGCAAATAGCTCAACATTATTCCGACATATTACGTTATCGACTCTACCCCCAACCCCCCATCCCTAGCCGTAAAAATCCATATCAAAATATAACCCACAGAATCCTAATCTCCATTTTCGTTTTCATTGATTCATTCTCGATTTACACACACCAAATTCTCCTCATTTCCTCTCTTTTTACAGCGTAAAAAAGCAATCAGTATATAGCTCAGAAGAGAGACAAAGAAGAAACAGAGCTCAAAGTCCCCAAAAGTTTACCTATTTGCACCCCTCAGATGCCAAATCCATTATCGCCAATACAACTGTTTGTTACCGGAGGTGATTGTGAGAGATCGCCTAATGGCTCAAATTCAAAGGTTCCTGGCAATGACGAGCTAAGAACTAGCTCGGCCACGTCACCGGAGAGGTCAGATTTGTTGTTTGCTATGCAAAGGGTAAGAGAATTAGCTGCGGAGGTGAGGAATCGGATCGAATTGAAGAGACCTCGAGAGATGACCCCTTTTTTTAGGATCAGGTGTAGGAAAAAGAATAGGCTGATCGGATTTCGATGCAGGTATGGAGAAATGTTCTGTTCCGAGCATAGATATTCTATTCGACACGATTGTACCCACGACTACAAAGCGACTGGCCAGGAAGCTATAGCCAAGGAAAATCCCATTGTAAAAGCTACAAATCCTCAAGGCTTGAGGTAAAAAAAAAATGAAGATCTAGAATTAGGTAGAATTTGTAAATTCGATAAACTAATGAGGGTATTGTTGTCATTTTATGATTATTGTAATGGTAATTGATCTTCCTTATTTTGCAATTTTAATTTTTTTTATTTAATTACTTTAAAATTTAAGGTGTTTCTTTGATAATTGATATAAATGTTAATTTTGTTTCTTAATTTGATCGATGAGTAATTAATTATATTTCGATATAATTTATTGAGATGCTAAGGTGGCATCTACAAGTGGTGGATGAGTGAGTTGGACAAAAGTGATCTGTGGGGCCCATGTTTTAGAAGATTGAAAAATTCAGCAAAAGTACGCCAAATTAAATAATAATTAATCAATAAAAATCTTACAAAAAGATAAACTCCTCGTGATTCATGAAATATTGGAAATTGATGATGTTGCAACTTCTTTTGGAAATAGTATTACTTTCTTACGAGGACATAGACTTGCTTTCTATTTTCATTTATTTTAAATTATAAGGTTTTTTTTTTTTTTTATGAACATAATGAATTTTTAATGTATCTCGATATTAAGAAATATGATCTATTATTATTTAATGTAAAGATATTGACGAAAAACTTAAGTAAAATTCATAATTTAAATTATATTAATTAAATTTTTCTTAATCGATTTCAATATGAAAGTAAGCCCTTCTTTCATCCTCATTATTTTTAAAATACATTTATCTCTCTTATTTTTAGTCATACATTTTTTAATAAAATAATATTACTCGCAAACTCAAAAAGTTTCTTTATTTTATAACCACACATTCTCTATCAAGATATTATTCCAGAATGCATTTTAGGCAAAAAACAAAAAAAAAAAAAACAAAAAACAAAAAAGGACTCAAATATGCTTTAAATTAAATATGTCTTTGTGGAATTGATGGAATATGTGTGTTTGCACGTAATTGTGTTGTAACATTATGTTAAATTGACATATTTAGTACATTAATCATGCTATTGAGTACATTATAATTTACATAATTGTTTACATTTTTTTTTATAGGATATCATTATTTACATCCACATTTTTTATATATGCACCTAATATATAAACATCCCTATTAAAATTTTAAAAAATTATTATCTTCATCCACGTCAAATTTCAATATTGTTCTCATTAAATTTATTCATTTAAGCATTATAGATCTTTACAAATTTTATATATTCATCCCACTATAAATACAATTTCAAAAATCACTATATTCATCCAATCACTATCAAAATTTAATTTGGTTCTTACTTTTTATTATCTATATTGTATATCGATGCTTTATTATTTAGATGAATTTAGAACAATATGTTTTTATTTAATTTTATATATGTCTATTTAGGTAAATTTACATAAGATCAAAAATATAATATAATTATCTTTTTTAAAGTGGATGTATATATAAAAATCATGGATATAAATAGGCATTTCTACATGAGCACCATCAACTTTTCCGATTTCCCAAACACCATTTCACACCACTACTTAAATTGTGTTACGTAGGGGGCGATGTCAATCGTGATGTAAAACAAAATGTACATTTAGTAGTCCCCTTTTCGTTGGGGATAATTGCAACAAAAGCTGCAAACTTTCGAAATGCTAGCAGACTTTTTTCAGACCTTTTATTTGTTGCAATCATCACCTAACCTTTTTAACAGTTGCATGTGAGGCCCTTTTGAATTATTTTCATCCAAAATGCCGTTAATTGACGACCAAAATTAAGTTTGGCCACATTTTAATCAATTTTAAAAGGACAAAATGATAACTTTCTATTTATCACATCAAACAATTAAAAAACTTAAATCAAAAAATTAAAAAATAAATATAAGAAAAATATAAAGGTCTCTCTTCTTTACCCACCATATTCTCCACCCTTTACCCCACTTTAAACCACCCCAAAAATAAAATCAAACAACCATCTTTAACTGTCAGCCCAACGTTGATGTCAATGAATTTTCCAAACAAATCGATTGGAAAAAGATTAAGAAAGAATTAAAAGCTTTTTATTTGTTCAAGCTCGTCCAGAATTTCATTTGAATAAAATCCTAGATTCTCGAAAGGAAAATGGCTTCTCCTGGTAATCTAGAGACCTCAAAAAATGCAACGTCCTTCTCCGTTGCTACTAGATGATATAGAAATGATTAGAAAAAGGATCTGTTGAAAATATGTTGTTCAAAATCAATAAACACGCGTGTGGAATGGAATGAACAAAATTGGAACATAAAACTAAAATCGGAGGCTCAAGATGAATGCCATGCGACCGCATAGCAATACGGCCATGCGGTCGCCTGGCCACAACCCGAAACTGGAGAGGCCAGTTTGAAGAACTCCATGCGACCGCATGGAGTTATACCATGCGGTCGCATGATAGTAACAAGTGACCGTTGGATATCGTTTCTAGTAGTTTTTTGATGGCTTTTGGAGGGTTTCGTGCAACCTTTCAACATGGTTTTGAAACCAATTCGTGGAATTGATTGAGGTCTATAAATAGGCCATTGATGATCAATGAAAAACATCGAAAATTATATTACAAACATATGATGAACATTCTTTCATTCCACAAGAAGAAACCAAAATCTTCTTTATCCATATTCAAATTCCCCTAGTGTTCTTCAAATTTTGGAGAGTCACACAAGTGCTTAAGTGTTTGATTCTCTACAAGGCTTGATTAATCCTACAAACCATTTGCCGCGAGACCCTTTAAGCACCAAAATTATATACGAGAGGGGGCAAATATCGTTTGAAGACAGCGATATAATGTCGTGTTTGAGCCTTCATATTTATTTAGGTTTTTCCCATTATTTTCATCTTCTTGAATTTCCATTTCTCGATTTCTTCTCCAAACCCCGGTGTGATAATTTTTCAACAATCTCAACGATATTTGGGCAATGGAGAATGAAACCACTTTGGCTATGATCAAGTTGGTGGATCGAGATTCTTGTTCGTGTGGATCGTTTGATGGGACGAACTTCATGAGATGGTTCGATTGGAAGAAAGATATGAATCCAGATTCTTGCACTTGGATTTGGTAAATTATCATTTTTTGCATTTTCCAAATACAAGAATGGAATCATCTTTGCAAAGATCAAGTTGACGAGATCCAGATTTTGGTTGAAAAGTTCGATGGGACGAAACTTTATGTGAAGGCAAGTATGAATCCCATTCGGTAAGTGGAAACTATGATTTGATTTCGTGAGTGTGAGAGGTATGTTTTTATGGATATAATATGCATCATCGGTGTATCCTGAATCAATCCTTGAATTATTGAAATCATGCATCTCTGGCATTATAATTGAAGCCAAAATTTCTGTGACTATATAAGATTGAAAATTATATATGCATATTGTTATGGAAAGATGTGTATTCTTGCTTTAAAAGACTGGAATATTCATTTCTGAAATAGTGTGATCCATCTGGAATCGAGTAGCATGATTTCATTTGTCTTGATGCATGAAATGGTTTGCAGTTAACTGTCCTCACTTGTGAACGAGCATGAACATGTATGATATGCCAATTGTTGTGTTGTTGCTTACATCTTTGTTGAATGTTTGTTTGATCCACTTATGCCTCTAATGAAGAAATTGCACATAAGTTCTGTATGAATTTATATTATTGATCTAATTGGTAGATAATGAAATAGTCAACAATGGAGGCTGATGATAAATTTTCCCACCAGTCACCATGTGCAAATTAGGAAACTGATTTAAACACCCTGGCAGTTTCATGAACGTTGTTTAAAATTTCAAAATTGATGGATTATATGATAATCCACTCCCTTGATCTTAACTTGACTCAGTTGATGATTTGGAGCATTTTATATCATAATTTAATTTAGAATCTAGACAATTTTTTGTCATCACATATTATGATGAACTTACTGGCATTTTACATGAAATGAATCATTAATGCAGATATGATTCTGAAAATGGATATCAATTTGCAAGAATAAAATATATCTTATGTTGCATCTTTGATCTGTTGAAAATTGAAACGGTACCGACAATAAAAAGTTTGATGGTGGTTTCGGCAACCGTTGACGGTGGTGATAAATGGACAACATGGAAAAAAACCATTTAATTTTGCACCTCATATGCATGAGGAAATCTATGTCTTTTCGGTTGGAGAATAATTGGGTCATATTGTTCACTTAAGGAAGGAAAATGTCAGATTGCATGTGTGATTATGCTTATTATATGTCATTTCCAGAATTTGCATATACTTATGTGCAGAATTGGCAAACACTAATCCTTGATAGAAATTGTCCGCAAAGAAAATTCATTTATGGTAAATAGGCACGTTGTTGGTGTCTCTTTGATAGTCTAAAATCATGTGAATCAGATTAGTGTTTTCATTTGATGAATCTATACAAAGGTTTGGATTTTGGATTGACCTTTTGGCGGAAATCAATGATGAAAGTCCCAATTAGGTAAGATGATTTCATGCTAATTTTTGCTTGCGTATGGTTAATGTTAATAGCCTCATTTAATCGTATAATTAAGTGTGATGACTTTATGCCAATTATAATTGCATAAAGTATGACAAGTTGTGATTTGTTCTAGTTTATTTGTAGAGCACAAATTGTGTTTGCATATTAGTATGACAAAATGTGATTTTGTCCAAATATGAATAAGGTGAACATGTACCTTATCATTTGAGGTGATATGATGCTATCTTGTGAAGGTCACGAAAGTGATAAATTGCAAACAATTGGAGATTAATATGTTTAGTCTCATTCGTTGTGGAATTGGACTTTAATCATGGAACCAATTGAGTTGGTTTGTGCTTGAAAAAGCATTAACGGTCTATGAGATGACCTTGATAAAATGTGTGATCAAATTGAAGATAGTTGATTTGAATTATATTGTGACTTAACAACCATTATCGAAAAGTACCTAAATTTTCACGAGCATTATCAAAAGTGATAATAAATTGAACTATGAAAGAGTTGATGAACTCTAAGTTCAAATATAATCCCAAATATGGGGGCTATTATGTTAATAAGCTCTAAAATTACCCAAACTGTAGGGGTTAACATTAAATGATAGTGAACTTATATGAGAAGTTCAAAATTTGCGGATGCAATACTAATATATTGCATAAGAATTTTTAATTGAGGTATTGTGGGGGTAACTTAATATAAAAGTTAAAATTCCCTAAACCTTTTAATCATAGAAATATATTTATGAAGGAGAAAAGGTGGAAAACCCTTATATATAATTGTAAGGATGGATACACTAAGTCTAAGGTGGATAAATTGGGTGAAAGTCGATTATGGCGTTTGCAAAACAATTTGAATATTTAAAGAATATTCATGCTATTGAAAATCATTGTAATGACTCGATGATGAAATTTGAATACCCAAAAGTGTGGAATCCACAAATTAAAGTGATTGACTAGTGTAATGGTTAATAAAAAAATTTCAACCGTGTTTGAAATCTATAAAGCTTTAAATAAAGCTAATAAGAAGCATTTAGCTTCATAAAATAATTTCTTGGTGGTGACAAATTCTATGTATCAAATAAATCGATCGTTGGCTAGCTATATTTGATAAGATATTAAGTCACATATAATGAAAGCCTAGACATATAAGTTTTAAATGTAACTTAATAAGAAAATTATCAAAAACAGAATAATTTCCATAAAGACGTAGCGGATACTTCAAACCACTAAATAGAGTTTTTAGTGGCATCTATTTCGAGTGGGATGGGGTTGAAAACTCCTAAACTAAAATGGTCCACCAATGACGGCAACCCTACCCGTCATTACTCAAAAGATAATCTACGGGTTCAAAGGGTAATAATAAGTCATTCGATATGTAGATAATTGTAGCATTATTCCAATCCGCAATGATCCTATCCTAGTTAAAATAATGCTGATTGTTACTGAAGTGAGGGTTGAGCCTTAAGCTCTTAATGAAGTTCAGTGTTAAAACACAAGTATCTTTAAAAGTAACAAAGGTACTGGAAGAACTTCATCTAAACGAACTTCGAGGTGGTGCCGCCTCAATTGAGAGTTGGAGTTTCTCTCTTAAAAGTTTGTTGAAAAGGATGAGCGCAAGGCCATATTAGCGCTAAGCGAGTTATGAGGAATTTGAGAACACGTAATACTCGTGTGTGTGTTCTTACCGGTATTGTCACATGGAACAATTGGTTCAAAGCTTCACGCTACCTTTGATTCCGACTATACTTTGTTTGAATTACACTATGATTAGATTCAAATTAAAAGATATTTAATCCTCACGTATGAGTATTGTATACTTTGAATCTGAGAGTTTATTGAAATTTTGAACAAGTGGGAGATTGTTGAAAATATGTTGTTCAAAATCAATAAACACGTGTGTGGAATGGAATGAACAAAATTGGAACATAAAACTAAAATCGGAGGTCCAAGATGAATGCCATGCAACCGCATAGCAATACGGCCATGTGGTCGCATGGCCACAACCCGAAACTGAAGAGGCCAGTTTGAAGAACTCTATGCAACCGCATGAAGTTATACCATGCGGTCGCATGGTAGTAACAAGTGATCGTTGGAGGTCGTTTCTAGTAGTTTTTTAGCGACTTTTGGAGGGTTTCTTGCAACCTTTCAACATGTTTTTCGCACCAATTTGTGGCATTGATTGAGACCTATAAATAGGCCATGGATGATCAATGAAAAACATAGAAAATTATATTACAAACATATGATGAACATTCTTTCATTCCACAAGAAGAAACCAAAATCTTCTTCATCCATATTCAAATTCCCCTAGTGTTCTTCAAGTTTTAGAGAGTCACACAAATGCTTAAGTGTTTGATTTTCTACAAGGCTTGATTAATTCTACAAATCATTTGCCGCGAGACCCTTTAAGCACCAAAATTATAGACGAGAGGGGACAAATATCATTTGAGGACAACAATATAATATCATGTTTGAGCCTTCATATTTATTTAAGTTTTTCCCATTATTTTCATCTTCTTGAATTTCCATTTCTCGATTTCTTCTCCAAACCCTGGTGTGATAATTTCCCAACAGGATCCATGGTGTAGAATGAAGCCTCTATGGCATCTTGCTAGTGGTAGCGGAAGCATGAGAACTGGTGAAAGAATGGAGATGCCATGATGGTAAAAAGAAGAGGCCAAATGGTAAATAGAAGAAAGCATCCTCCATGTGTGGTGAAGTGGGAAGCCAAAGAGGTGGTGAACAAAAGAGCCATGATGACGAAGAGAGAAGTCTCCACTCGATTGCTGGTGTTAAAGAGAGAATCCTTCAGCAGAAAAAGTGGTGGTAGACTATTGGGGTCATACAAAGTGGTGCAGGGCTGAATGGAGGGCTAGCTTGGAGTGTCACCACTAACATTGGGTTGCGTAATCACATGGAAGATGAAGTTAGGGTTATATCGAATTTTATTTCAATTCCTTACTCAAAATTTGGAGGTTGTCTCTCTTTGAAAAGTCAAGCAAATTCTTAAGTTCAAATTTGATTATCAAGGTAGTTCTTCCAATTAGTTGGAACCAAGGTAGCAAGCAGTGGTGCTCAATAGCGATGGCAGGTTCATTTTTTCTGGTTTTGAGTTGAGGGGTTGGAAAGATGAGTATGGGGTGGAGAAGAAGAAGAAGATATATTTTTCTTTTTCTTTTTCTTTTTTCATTTTTTTTCTTTATTTTTTTGGGAAGGGATGAGGGGGGTTTGATTTAAGTTTTATAATTGTTTAATGTTATAGATAGAAATTTATTTTTTTGCCCTTTTTAAATTTATTAAAATGTGGTTAAATTTAATTTTGGTAGTCAACTAACGACAATTTTCTGGAAACCATTCAAAATGTCCTCACATGCAACGGTTGAAAAGATTAAGAGTGACGTTTGCAATAGATAAAAAGTTTGGGAACAGTCGGCCAATGTTTCGAAGGTCTAGGGCTTTTGCTACAATTATCCCTTTTCCTTAATACATTAACATGATTGGTTGACTAAGTTGAGAGCAATTGACATGTTTAGGACATTAAGTTAGTACAAAATTACATGAAAGAATTCAGAGTTTTAATTCCGATGATCGTTTCGCACCCAATGTAGATATCGTACGAGACACTGCTAATTTATTAAGAGTGATTGATTGGCATGAAATATGTTTGCTAGAAAAGAATATAGTTTCCCTATTTTGAGGAAAAAACCCCACATCTCCCAAAAAAAATGTTAACCTCAAAAATAGGAAAATTGGATATATTTTTGAAGGCAATAAAATATTTTTCATGGAAAAAATTGTAATGAAACACACCAAAAGTTGAAATTCAGGTGAAAAAAGGCAATTTTCCACGAAAAGTTTTCCATTCAAACACACCCTAATAATTTTCAATTACGAATTGTGTCAATTTAGTCCTAGAAGTGGAAATAAATTGATGTGAACTAGCTTATGTTGAATAATGAATCAAACATATAAACAAGAAATGAAAAGAATGACACCAAAATAAAAAAGCTGCCCTTGTTTGAGCCCCATTTTTGGAAAAAAAAAAAGTGTTTTGAAATAGTATTGTTTGAAGAATGTGTAATTAAAAATAGTTTTAAAAAATAAGAAAAATTTTGATATACATATAAAATTATTTTATAGGAAAATATGTGATTTGAAAATGGAGCTCAAACAAGGGTACCTTTTTAATATCATGGGCCCATTTGTTTCTCATTTTTTGGCAAAAAAAAAAAAAAAAGATCATTATCCATTACATCAAGGAACCATATTTGACTTCCTCTCTTTTGTGTGGGTCTCGAAACGGCTATATTTTTTATTCTCATTCTTATAAGAATGAGAATCAAACGAGGGCATGAATGAGTTTAGTATCTCCACTCTCATGTTAAAGCAAAGATTTTAAGAGACTTCAAATTTAACAATGCAATTCTTGAAGAATTAACTTCTTTAACTATAATTCTAATTTTAACAAACACTTTTCTTTTTTTTTTTGGAAAAGATCGTGTCTTACACAATTACTCTACTATATATTATGTATACCTTATGATGCGAACCCGCGTAGCAATGAACATTACGAAACTGACGAGATATTGAACTAGATCCCAAGAAAACCAAGAATCGAGGTTTTGAATTCAATCCACAATATTGGAACCAAGCAACTAATAATATATTAAATTATTGACCTCTTGATTATGCAAGATTATGAATTTTACCTGAAATTTTGGATCTGACCCAATAATTACGAACCAAACAACCAAACAAGAAACACGCTATGAAGGACCTTTTGATTACAAATAATTATATAAATCACATCCAATTTGTTGAACGCCACAAGATGGTTAATCTTGATAAGTTCGATTTTTGCTCATGGAAGAACAAAGTTTTAAAGCAAAAAGCTTTCAGAGAGAAAAGTCTCAAATTTTCATTATCAAAAGTCTTGTTACAATTGATATAATAGCTCCAATTTATATGAAAAACTAATTAAGGACGAAAATTACTCTAAAAGATTAAAAAGATGTCAAATAAATAGAATTCTACCATAAATAAAACACTTCCCAAATTTTGGAAAATCACATCTAGAAGTTGTACTATACGGTCGCATAGTATAAATCAATGCAATCGCATGAACAAATAGTCAGCCTCAATTTTGTCTTGAAAATAGCCTATGCGGTCGCATGGCTTTTAAACTATGCAATTGCAAAGTTTAATTTTTGAAACTTCCTCCTTGTGCAAAAATTTATGACGATTCTGGATTGTACTCGTGGGCCAAAAATCCGACAGCCGACCTAAAAGTTATGCCCGTTTTAATCCACACTACTTGTTTTTCCATATATCGTCCAAAACTTTGAATCCAATGCACCAAACATGATTCCACCTTCAAGAACAAGATATAAGTTGTTATTTGGCTTGTTAGCTTTAACATTTTGAAACCCATAGCTCGATCATGATATTGGTTGGTTTTATTAACTTTGTTGAAGTCCCGAACCTGGCTCGATATCGCTCTTGGAACTTGGCTTGTACATTTCAACACCTTGAATTCCATGGCTCGAACAAACATCTTGCCGACTCTAACATCTTTAATTAAGCCCAAATTGGTCCTTAGCCTCTCGCCAACAATCATTAACTCTCCGGTGGTTTGTGGCATATCCCGGATCACATCACCTTAACTATGGCTTTTTATCGTGTCTTCATGTACATTTAAAGTAGTGTAAGAGAATTATTTTTTGAATTTTAATTTTCTTTTAAATATGGTCACGCTCAATTTAATTGTAAAGTGGCGCAACAAAAATTCATCCACTGTTCATAATGATTGTAAAGCGATGTCAAGCATAACGAACATGATTCACTCTCATGAATAAGTAATGTACGAAATACATTGAATTTGTCATAGCTCAATAAAAATAATAAAACACCAAATTGTGTTGCTAAAAATATAGGTTGGGTCATGAATTCCACTAGTTAGGTTATGGACTAAATGATAAAATTGAAATAAAAATATAAGTTAGAAGAGTAAATTGAAATAAATTGAAGCTGAGTAACCAATGTGGAATAAACATAAATGGGTGAGTTATGAAAATTTCATTCATTTCTCAACAGGGCCGGTCTCGAGGCCAGACGGATGAGGCCTGCACCTCAGGCTCAAAATTCAAGGGGACCTCATATTGTTGGCCCAATTGTTTTTTTTTTTGAAGAATGGCAGCCCAGCCAAGAGCGGCCCAAAACTCTCACGCTCAAGCCCGTAATCCGAAATCCATTTTACCCAGAAGTCCCAAATTGAATTTCAATTTCCCCTAGCGCTTGTCTCCGTCTGACCGTCTCTCTCGCTCGACTTCTCCTTCCGCTTCCAGTTCCAGCATCCCAGATTTCCTCTCCGCGGCTTGGCTAGTTGGCTTCGCAGTTCGCTCAGTTCGCTGGAGCCTCGAGTCTCTCTCACTGGCCACTGTCTCAGACTCCCAGTGAGTTAAAGTTCAAACACCGAGTAGCCTCCTTCTGTCGAGTGGCTACTGGCTGGGCATTTTTGTTGTCGAACGAGTAAGTTCGATTTCCCTTCCCTAGTGAGTTCAACACTTTTACCATTTACATTCAGGCATTTACTTATTATAATTTTGATGGCTTGATTTTAATTGATAAATGGTCCTTTTTATTCTATGTGGGCTGTGGGTATACTGTAATTGAATTTCAGAGATGTTCTTGGAAAGAGTTGGGAAGGGAAAGGGAATGGAACAGGAATGGTTGACGACTGCGAGGATTGAGTGTTACTGTGTTAAAATTCTTGGAAGAAGGTTTATCGCAAATTGAAATGGGAGAGTAGTTATATGAAATTAATGAACATAATTATTTAAATTTTGTTTCCAAGAATTCCAGAAGAAAAATAAAATTTTTCTGTATGTATTAGATTTATATAGATAATATACTGTATGCATAGTGTAAGGTTTACTTTCTTGAAAATGCAGAGACATGAGTAAAATTTTCCTAATGCTATGCAGAGACATAATAAGGTTTACTGTATATAGGAAATTTTTCTAATGCTATCTCCTATCATGTGTAAAATAGTTTATAGTTAATTTGAATAACTTAGTTTGATAGAATGATAGGTTACAGCAGGTGGTGGTTTGGTTCCAAAACCTCCGTGCATGGTGGAAGACTAAGGCCCTGTTCTCTTTACCGTTTTCGGGTCGTTTTCTGTTTTCGATTTTTCAAAACGGTGAAAACGTGTTCTCTTTCCCGTTTTTGAAAACGAATTTTAGAAAACGAAAAAAAATTTGTGAAGAAAACACAAAACGACTTTTTTGTCGTTTTGAGCGTTTTCAGTGTAAAACTTGAAAAAATTGAAAACGCGGGAAACACTTTTTTTTTTTAGTAGGTGGTGTGGTGATTCTCAAAATTTCAAAAAAAATTAAAAATTAAAATTTTTTTTTTTGAGGAGATAGTGTGGTGATTCTCAAAATTTCAAAAAAAATAAAATAAATAAAAATTAATTTTTTTTTTTTGGTGTTTTGAGGTGGTGTTGTGGTGATTCTCAAAATTAAAAAAAAAATTATTATTTTTTTGTTTTGAGAAATTAACAAAAAGAACGCATTTTCAACAATTTCAAAACAAACACTCAAAACACAAAACTCAAAATGAATTCAAAACTCAAAACACAAAACTGAAACACAAAGAGAACACCCCCTAAGCAATTAGAGATAGATAGCCTTCTCAAATCCAATTACGATGCCCTTAAACTCAACTGTGAAACTCTTCAATGTGACAATGAAGCTCTACTTAGAGAAGTACTAAAAAACTCATATTAATTTCTGTTTGATCATGAAGACCAAGATAAAATCTTTGAATTTTTCTACATATTTTTTTCAGATTCTGGACCTGAAATAGTATTTAACTAATTTTTTGCCTCTAAAACAGCAAGACGAATAGTATTTAACTAATTGTTTGAAACATTGTTTGTTTTGATTGTTTATAATATAAATCTTTTTCTATAATATATTTGGTTGTTGTTTTAATACTAGTTTTTTAAGTTAGCAATGGGTCGCGTAATATACTGTTGAATTTTTGCATTTACATTGCTTTCGCTGGGGAGCCTAATTTACAGACTTCACCTTAGGCCCTGACAATCAGAGGATCGGCCCTGTTTCTCAGTTGTCATACAACACGCAACAACTTAATTGAAACTTGAAACCCTAAACCCTAAAGAAGTATCACTATGAGAAGGGCTCTGCTGAGGAATGTCTCTCTCTACGCCCGTATTCTCCATTTCTCTCATAAACACGAACCGAAAAGTGTGATCCTGTACAATGGAATTACCAATTTCAGCACTCGTAATGTACCGCGAATCAGTTGCTTCTCTTCGAGAATCCGATATTTTTCATCTGAAATAGATGTCACGAAAGAAGCCGAGACGAACAGGGATTCATCTGAATCTAGCGTCGGCCAAACCGAAGAGAAGAAGCAAGAGGCCGCCGAGGTCCAAGATGTATCCAACAAAGGTGAGAACCCACGGATTGAAAAACGTAATTTTTTTTAAATAAGTTTTTTCTATATTGAAACAGTGGGATTTATTTCCTAGTTCATCTAATTCACATTTGAGATCGAGAGAAACTGCATTGTATCTTGATGTACTATGTAACTTTTGAAGTTCAATTTTTTCAAAAAGAAAAGGGATTTTTTTTTTTTTAAATGATTAATAAGATTGTTTATTATCAATTATTGAGGAATGCCTATATTGATAACGTTGGAGAAAATCGGAATTGTGAAAGTGTGATTGGATTCCTTTTATGATTGCTCAGTCAATTAATAGTTTCAAGCTTTACTGACTAGGCTCCCAGTGGTTATATTTTTCGAAAACTGATTAAGTAGATTGTACAATGTGTTGCTCTGCCTTTGCCGAATTAAGATATAGAGATTTTGTCTTTTGATGAACTGCTTGGTTCAGTCCATGAGTCATCAAGGACTTACTATTGCTAGTCTAATTTTTCTTGAATCAAAATGTTTTAAGGATTAAGATTTTATTTCTTGGGTATAAATCTGAATTTTTTTGAATTTTTAATACTGGCTCCTTCCTTATAAGATAATGAAACATGTCATATGTTTCGCGGGAACTAACTTTTTGCAGCTTTATTTGTAATATTATGTTTGCAGAGTTAAAAGTGCAGATAGAGGACTACTTCAAGAATGCCAACGAGGAAGCACTCCCATTAATCCTTCAGAGTATCCTACAGAGGAGTCTTTCTAATAAGCATGATGACACAGATGATGAACTGATGGATGACCTTCAAATGCAGCCTATAGATAACGTTAAAGACCAAGACTTTGAATCAGATTTTGAGGATGGTCATGAAACGGATGAAGAGATTGATGATTTGTACAATGCAAGGGAGATTGTGGTGAAGAAAATGGCAGGTGATCCTTACTTTAATATGGATGACAAGAAGTGGGATGACATGATTGCAGAAGCTGTCGAACATGGGCATCTGAAGGATACTAGGGAATGCGAGGCAATACTAGAGGACATGCTTAACTGGGACAAACTTCTACCTGGTAATATTTCTCCTACTTTTTGCGCATTCAGAAACTTTCTTTGATTTCATCTTTCATGGCGGTTTTTGGATTGATCAAAAACCATTTTGCACTTTCAAAAGGCTTTGATTTTTCGGACATGTCAATCTTACTTCCATTCTTCTTCTCTTGCACCTTTGCATTATAGCTCTTTTTTCTTGAGTTATAATGTTGATGTAAACTGAATATATTTTTTATATATCTTTTGGTCTATTTGACCATCTTCTCGTGTGAAAAGTTATGTTCTACCTATTTTTCTGTTTTAATTCCAGGATACATGAAAATACCTCCATTACTACATTTTATGAACTTAAAACACATAATAAATTACAAAACAGCCTCAAGAAAATGAGGAACACTGCAGATGGGTTTTTAGTAATTGTCCTCTAACTAATAAGATTTTGCTTGCTACTGAAGTTTCTCTATATTGCTATATAATTGGCTTTTGTATATGTGCCTATGGTGTTACCTGTGATATAATTGAAATCTGAGACCAAACGAAACTTTCCCATGCAATCTTTAATCTAAACTTATTTACTTGTCCTAAATTTTCAAAGTCCCTAATTTCATCTTTTAACTTGCTAGATTAGTATGTTTGAAATGATAATGATATATGCATTTGACATTGTGGGTTGTAGCATAGTGATACAATTTCAGGGATCATTACATGCACATCTTTCCTCTAACAAACATTTTGGTAATTTTTTCCAATAGTTCTCAGATTCTGTTTATAATTTGAGTTGACTTTTATCATTTAACATTTCTCAGACAAGATAAAAAAGAAGGTGGAAAAGAAGTTTGAGGAGATAGCAAATAGGATTGAGAAAGGTGAACTTGAAGTTGAAGAAGGCTATGCATTGTTTAAGGAGTTTGAAGACCAAATGGTATTGGAATGTGCTAAGCTGATGGAGGCTGAGGCTCCTAAGCAGTTTGATGAGACTGCTATGCCCGATAAGAAAAAAGATCTTGATGACCCACCAGGTGAGGGCCCAATTCTTAGGTGGCAAACACGTGTGGTCTTTGCTCCTGGTGGTGATGCATGGCACCCGAAAAATAGAAAAGTAAAATTGGCTGTTACTGTCAAAGAGCTAGGTCTGTCAAAGCATCAATTCTGCCGATTAAGAGAATTAGCAGGAAACCGATACAATCCAGGAAAAGATGAACTTACCATAACCAGTGAGAGGTAACTCAGTTGTAGATATTGTGATGCTTTTTCTCATCAATGACTGACTATAATAATGCTTAAACATCTTGTAAAATTATGTAGCATCCGATTCTCGTCTATGGAACTTCCTCTTATTTTGGAAAATTATAAAGTTTAATTGAACTAAGTAATATCAGCCATAGTCTTCAATTGTATCTTTTAATTGCTGACAGCTTTGTGGAATTTGGGCTATTCCTCAATTCTGCATTATCAAGCTGTACATTTTTGTCTATTTTTAACATTATGTTCTCTACTCAGGTTTGAACACCGGGAGGAGAACAGAAAGGATTGCCTCCGGACTCTATTTGCGTTGATTGAGGAGGCCGGTAAAGCTCGGAAACTGGTGGAGGACGCTGGAACTTCAATCATCAAAGAGAGACTTAAAGCTAATCCAAAGTTCATGCAGAGGTTGCAAGCTAAGATAGCGAAAAATAGAGAATGTACTTCATCACCTGCATGAATTAACTCGACCACAGGGGTAGGTAACAAAGTTAGATCTTCGGACAATTATTTCAACATTACATCTTTTTAAGTAGTTTCCTTGTTTATGGAGAAGTCAGTTTCCACCGGAAATTATGGTGGCCTTAAATTTAACAGTTACTCTGTTCAGCAGCTATTGCAAATCAAACAAGTCTATCGTTGTAGCTTGACATGACTAGGCATCAAAATTTTTAAAAACTCTACGAATACCTTAATTATTTATATGTAATAAAAGAATTAACATGTTAGGTTTTAAGATAAACCTAATTTATTAATTATTTGTGCTCCAATTCATTTCTACTTGAAATTTTTATATTTTTCGATTGAACTTCCATCAAAGAGAATGTGAAATAAAGAACAATTATTTGTTTCAAACTTTATTTAAGTGCATATTAAGGATATTATTTAGTTTATATTTTCAATCTTTTATCAGTAAACTACATAAACGATTTGAGCATTGATAGTTTTTAAGATAATATTGTGTATAATTTATGTTCGTGGTAATTTTTATTACTTAGTACAAATAATAGTTTTTCAAAATGAAATATTAAATTTATAAAATAAATAAGCAATAATTTTTCATTGTGTTTCATGTTCTACTTTTTCCCAAAATAACTATTTTTTTATCTTGTCGTGTCACATTTCATTTTTTTCGATTTTCACTTTTGTTTCCTTTCATCAATTAGAAAGACTTCTACCGGGTTATTCATGTTTGGCAATGCTGATGGTCGTGGCATGCATGTTCATCCTAAAATTAAGAATATCCAACTCACTAAATTATTATTATTAAATTTTAATTTTGGTATCAAAACAAGTATATTTAAATAGTATTTTTTTTTTTAAATTTCTAATAGCTTAATGCTCTAGTTTTTGCAAACAGGTAAGCCGCAACGCTAGTCTCCACTTATAGACGACCGGCAACGGACAGTTCTTCGAACTACACTTTTCATTTTAAAAAACCTGCAACCTTTGTGTATGGATTTTGATTTGAAATTCTTCTATGATTGCGTTTGTCTATTCTAAATCGAATATCTTCACTTTATTTTGTAAAAAGCATCTTGAACAATGATTAATATCCTAATACATAATACATAACGAAATTGATAAAACTCACGATTAATCAAATACATATCCTATGTCATTGATTGTCTCTCGTGTTCCCTCAATTTTCATCATATAATCTACATTCAACAATAATAGATATTGTCCCTACTATAGGACGTTATTGGAGTGACGTCCTTTGGTACGACATTTCTCTATGGCTTGCACAAATTGAACTTGATGTTGCCAAGGTCGCTTCATCATAGGCAATTCATGCTCGTCCAAATTCTTAATCACACCGCTTGGGTTGTATATACTCTATAATTGTCTCATCCTGGTCTCCTTTAACTTTGAAAGTTCAGGGAACGTTCTACAACCACTTGGAAATTCACGAAAAACGTTATGTTACGTCAAATTCAAGTTTTAGATATTACCAAGCTTACGTTCCAATCAATTTATTATTCGATCTCACTGCGGAATTGATTAATCAAAGCAACACGTCACTTTAATTAATTGTCTAGGTGATTAAACATATAGTCCAGTTAATTCCTATGTTGAACTATCGGTTTGCGTAAAGTAAATAAAATAATACAAAACACAACTCACGATATGATGACGGAGAAACCCCAACGTGGGTAAAACTTCGGGACCAAGCCAGTGACCTCCACTATACCAATTCAGCAAGTACTAATTATACCAAACTCCGTACCCAATTAGACCCGTTGTTCCAGTCTCACGATCTACTGCTGTAGATACTTCTAGCCTCTTGCTAGACTTCCTGATCTACCTCCTGTAGCCCATCTGCTATCCACTTCAACCTCCTGGTCCTTAGCTGATTGTATCACCAAGTGGAACACCAAGAATCATATGTTCTTGTGCTTGTAACTGCGCCTTAATCCACATCTCTCAATCCTCCAATGAGAGAGTCCCTTCCTCAAATAGAATAAGGAAGTAAGGTGTTTTGGGTTATGTAAATTCAATGTTTTTATCCAAAACAATGGTTGCCGGATCACAAGATTGATGTAGATGAAATCTCCAATTAATTGCACCTTGGATCTCTTCAAAGATGTTATGAATATCTTTTGCGATGAAAGAATAATGTCGCAACCTCTTCAATTTCGTTCTAGTGCTTGAGTATTTATATTTGAAGGTGTCTAGGTAGTATGGACCGAGTAAACAAATAGGGTTTTTACCACATAGGAGTGTCGCTCGAGCGAGAGCCAGTGAGAATAGAGCGAGAGGTATTTTGTTTTTTTTCGCTCGAGCGAAATGCCAGCAAGAAGCAAGCGACAGTGAGCATTCGTCAGTATTTTTATCATAACTTTCTCTTTCAATATCCGATTGAGGTGATTCAAGTTGTGTTGGAAGATAACTCAAAGAGATACAATTCTTCTAGAAATAGTCTTATCCAAATTCCAACGTTTTCTATGTGAAAAATGCGTTTCAAGTTATGACTGAAAATTCGGAACATAATTTGTTCGGCTCTTTGATATCATTTAGACTTCCAATTGCATTTCGATCTTCTTGGACATCTTGGACTCTTTCAATGACTCGAACACTAATTTATCTCATCTATACAAATTGCACCATAAGTCCTTGACGTTTATGCCAATGTTCAATTAAGTCCCCGACTTTTACAATTATACAATTTAGTCCGTTTTGTCCACAGAATCACCAATTACACTTTTAGATCTAACAAATTCCTTCTTTGGCATTCTGTGACAAAACTCTACAAATGAAGTTAAGACAATAAAAAAAATAAGTCAGGACTTGACAACCAAAAACTAAACTACCCAATAAACTCAATCACTGAGTCTTGCATTCCTTCGTGTACCTGTTTCCTGAAATTCACAAACTCATATACCCAGTGTAAAAGTACATGATACAGAAAGTATAAAAATTAATTAAAACTCTTAATCACAAATCAACATAACAGTTTGAGACGTGATATTGATGTCAATCAAAACACCAACCAAGACACCAACACCACTAAACAACAAAACTCAAATAGATGGATGTGATATGGAATGCAATGCAACACTCCCCTTACTGCAAGCATGCATGTTTTTATGCAGTAGGTAAATGTATCTATATCTCTCCCTAACGACCCCTAAACATAGCAATGCAATGTAAGTAATGTCAATAAATGAAATCATGTGAATGTAGTAGCTTTCCCCCTATGTGTATGCTCTTTTACATGTTTTTTTTTTCTCTCCCTCAGTTATACTTTGCTCTCCTGTTTTTGTCACAAATGTTGAAGAGAATCATATTAAGAACAAATTGAGCAAATAACACATAATAACTTAAAAATACAGTTGATAGCATGCAAAAGTAAAATTAACAAGTAGCATAATTCCCTACATACTTAGTTCAGTCCAGAATGGAGTAATAATATAAGTGACCCATGTGTGTAAAGTGTCACTGATCCAATGCAAGCAGACTCCGAACCTTAATTTTGTGAGAAGGGACACGCCAATCACTGCTAATAAGTATGTTCTTCTACTAATGAGAGTCAAACCATGTAACGTGTAGTAGGACATATACTTATTATTTTTACTTATCTCTCCCTCACTATGAGCTTATTTGTTTTTCAAAATTTCAAAGTATTTCAACTCGTTATATTTTTCATATTTTTCTCATTTCTCCAGCTCGTTAATTTTTCGTCTTAAGTGCAAGTTCTTCTCCATTAGGTGACTAAGATGACCCATGTAGCGAGTTTTAGGCTGGTTAAACCAAGTCAGTTGACCATAGGCACCAGATTTTAAGAGACTCCACAGACTTAATTGTTCGAGTCAAGTAAGCCCCGAAAAAGAACATTAAGATATAAGCATTTAAAATTGAGGGAAACTTTTGGGTTAAGGTCTACAAAAATATGGTCAATTCATGTTCAAAGTCACCCCCATCAACATGTGACAGCCATCCCAAATCTCACACACGCAGTAGAGTCCCACGAATAAGTTCATAGTGTGTGCAATGCAAATGATACATGAAGACACTTATACAAATTAATCCAACTAGACCTAACCAAACAATGGAAATTATTCTACAACTTATCAATTATAGCTCCTACATGATACAACACGTCAGCTCAAAGTCATGTGTCATGCTGTAGAAATTTTCATAACCAACTATTTTTGTCTTTTTCAAATTTTCAATGTTTTTGTGTTTTTCATTTTTCCTAAAATGAATACTACACATACAAAATAAAATAACGTCAAGCACACAAAGACAAAAATAATTATGCATACGCCAAAACTCGTAGGTGAAAATGCATACATGAAAAACAATAAAACAAACAAACAATATACACGTGATGCATGCAATAATTATATATCAATCAAGAACCAAGCATGCATCAAAAATACCTGATCAATTATGTATATAAATGCTCTTTCCTTTAAGAGCACCGCGATCTCTAACCAAATTTGGGAGATCGTTTTTCTTCACCCAAATCTGTCTAGAACGGGGATTGTTTCCAAACAGCTGTGTCATCAATTGAGTTAAACGATTCACTTGATCAGCAAGGAATCCAATCTGACAAACAGACACATGATTTTTGTTCCTTTTCAGGCTCAAGTCTTTCCTATTGTTCAGATACTGATGACATCTAGGGCGGATGTGACCTAACTCCCCACAGTAAAAACATGTAGGGACAAACCTAGGACCCATGATATGCTTACGCTGATTTCTATTCCTAGGCCGACGGGTCCTACGACGTCTGGTAGACCTAGGTCCTGAAATTCCCACAACATTTGGTATGGGGTTAGTCACAATGTTTGGCTAGTCAGTAGCATGAACAAAGGTGGTTTGTGATGTACTAGCAACATTCAGATCAAAACCTAGACCTCCCCTATCACCAGCCGGCTTGCCTATACCTAGAATATTATCTAGCTTTTCAGAACTGCTAGAAAAGGCAAGTAACTGATACCTAGACAATTCTAGCTCACTCTCAAGGTGTTTAACCTGAATAGCTGAGGTTTCATTCACAATAGTTAGCTCACTTACTCTCCTAGAGGACATCTCATTCTTACTGGTGAGATCACTAACCTGAGCTTCTAACTGTTCCTTCTCTAGTCTAAGCCCCTTCACATTCTTGTTCATTGCCTGGTTAGCAGCTAAGATCTTAAGGCTTTCCTTATACATCCTATCATAGGTTGTTTCTAGATCTTGCTCACTTCCACTCTCATCACCAAATTCTTCACTATTATCTAAGTCCTCTTCCCTATCACTCCGCTGTTCGGATCCACTTTTATCCCTTGCAACGAAGGCCACATATTTTCCACTCTCCTCACGGGTGGATTTCTTAATCTGATTGTCCGAGCTAGACTCGTCATCAGTAAGAGTAGTATTCATAGCCTTCTCTTCAAATCTCTTAGCACTAGGGCACTCATTTCTCACATGACCAAAACCGCGACAGTTATGACATCTCACGGATTTGGATTTCTTCCTAGATTTACTCGGGCCACCTCTTTGTCTCTCTTGAGGCTTCTTCTTATTCTTAAATATTTTTCAAAATTTTTTAGTTAGGTAGGCCATCTCCTCATCATTGGGTGAATCAGAATCAGAAGATTCCATCCGGATATTCCTATCGATTTTCAAGGCTATGAATTTTTCTTTAGCGGGATTGTCTAAAGTCAATTCATAGGTCTGGAGGAATCCAACTAACTCCTCTACCTTGATAGTGTCTATGTCCTTACTCTCCTCAATTGCCGTGACTTTAGGCCTAAAACGCTCAGGTAAGGATCTAAGAATCTTTCTCACTATCTTAGGTTCAGGGATTTTCTTACCTAGATTGAAAGACGAATTTACTATGTCATTTAAGCTCGCATAAAAGACATCAAACATCTCATCATCTCTCATTCTTAACTCTTCAAACCTAGTGGCCAACATCTGCAGCTTATGCCCTTAAACTCAACTGTGAAACTCTTCAATGTGACAATGAAGCTCTACTTAGAGAAGTACTAAAAAACTCATATTAATTTCTGTTTGATCATGAAGACCAAGATAAAATCTTTGAATTTTTCTACATATTTTTTTCAGATTCTGGACCTGAAATAGTATTTAACTAATTTTTTGCCTCTAAAACAGCAAGACGAATAGTATTTAACTAATTGTTTGAAACATTGTTTGTTTTGATTGTTTATAATATAAATCTTTTTCTATAATATATTTGGTTGTTGTTTTAATACTAGTTTTTTAAGTTAGCAATGGGTCGCGTAATATACTGTTGAATTTTTGCATTTACATTGCTTTCGCTGGGGAGCCTAATTTACAGACTTCACCTTAGGCCCTGACAATCAGAGGATCGGCCCTGTTTCTCAGTTGTCATACAACACGCAACAACTTAATTGAAACTTGAAACCCTAAACCCTAAAGAAGTATCACTATGAGAAGGGCTCTGCTGAGGAATGTCTCTCTCTACGCCCGTATTCTCCATTTCTCTCATAAACACGAACCGAAAAGTGTGATCCTGTACAATGGAATTACCAATTTCAGCACTCGTAATGTACCGCGAATCAGTTGCTTCTCTTCGAGAATCCGATATTTTTCATCTGAAATAGATGTCACGAAAGAAGCCGAGACGAACAGGGATTCATCTGAATCTAGCGTCGGCCAAACCGAAGAGAAGAAGCAAGAGGCCGCCGAGGTCCAAGATGTATCCAACAAAGGTGAGAACCCACGGATTGAAAAACGTAATTTTTTTTAAATAAGTTTTTTCTATATTGAAACAGTGGGATTTATTTCCTAGTTCATCTAATTCACATTTGAGATCGAGAGAAACTGCATTGTATCTTGATGTACTATGTAACTTTTGAAGTTCAATTTTTTCAAAAAGAAAAGGGATTTTTTTTTTTTTAAATGATTAATAAGATTGTTTATTATCAATTATTGAGGAATGCCTATATTGATAACGTTGGAGAAAATCGGAATTGTGAAAGTGTGATTGGATTCCTTTTATGATTGCTCAGTCAATTAATAGTTTCAAGCTTTACTGACTAGGCTCCCAGTGGTTATATTTTTCGAAAACTGATTAAGTAGATTGTACAATGTGTTGCTCTGCCTTTGCCGAATTAAGATATAGAGATTTTGTCTTTTGATGAACTGCTTGGTTCAGTCCATGAGTCATCAAGGACTTACTATTGCTAGTCTAATTTTTCTTGAATCAAAATGTTTTAAGGATTAAGATTTTATTTCTTGGGTATAAATCTGAATTTTTTTGAATTTTTAATACTGGCTCCTTCCTTATAAGATAATGAAACATGTCATATGTTTCGCGGGAACTAACTTTTTGCAGCTTTATTTGTAATATTATGTTTGCAGAGTTAAAAGTGCAGATAGAGGACTACTTCAAGAATGCCAACGAGGAAGCACTCCCATTAATCCTTCAGAGTATCCTACAGAGGAGTCTTTCTAATAAGCATGATGACACAGATGATGAACTGATGGATGACCTTCAAATGCAGCCTATAGATAACGTTAAAGACCAAGACTTTGAATCAGATTTTGAGGATGGTCATGAAACGGATGAAGAGATTGATGATTTGTACAATGCAAGGGAGATTGTGGTGAAGAAAATGGCAGGTGATCCTTACTTTAATATGGATGACAAGAAGTGGGATGACATGATTGCAGAAGCTGTCGAACATGGGCATCTGAAGGATACTAGGGAATGCGAGGCAATACTAGAGGACATGCTTAACTGGGACAAACTTCTACCTGGTAATATTTCTCCTACTTTTTGCGCATTCAGAAACTTTCTTTGATTTCATCTTTCATGGCGGTTTTTGGATTGATCAAAAACCATTTTGCACTTTCAAAAGGCTTTGATTTTTCGGACATGTCAATCTTACTTCCATTCTTCTTCTCTTGCACCTTTGCATTATAGCTCTTTTTTCTTGAGTTATAATGTTGATGTAAACTGAATATATTTTTTATATATCTTTTGGTCTATTTGACCATCTTCTCGTGTGAAAAGTTATGTTCTACCTATTTTTCTGTTTTAATTCCAGGATACATGAAAATACCTCCATTACTACATTTTATGAACTTAAAACACATAATAAATTACAAAACAGCCTCAAGAAAATGAGGAACACTGCAGATGGGTTTTTAGTAATTGTCCTCTAACTAATAAGATTTTGCTTGCTACTGAAGTTTCTCTATATTGCTATATAATTGGCTTTTGTATATGTGCCTATGGTGTTACCTGTGATATAATTGAAATCTGAGACCAAACGAAACTTTCCCATGCAATCTTTAATCTAAACTTATTTACTTGTCCTAAATTTTCAAAGTCCCTAATTTCATCTTTTAACTTGCTAGATTAGTATGTTTGAAATGATAATGATATATGCATTTGACATTGTGGGTTGTAGCATAGTGATACAATTTCAGGGATCATTACATGCACATCTTTCCTCTAACAAACATTTTGGTAATTTTTTCCAATAGTTCTCAGATTCTGTTTATAATTTGAGTTGACTTTTATCATTTAACATTTCTCAGACAAGATAAAAAAGAAGGTGGAAAAGAAGTTTGAGGAGATAGCAAATAGGATTGAGAAAGGTGAACTTGAAGTTGAAGAAGGCTATGCATTGTTTAAGGAGTTTGAAGACCAAATGGTATTGGAATGTGCTAAGCTGATGGAGGCTGAGGCTCCTAAGCAGTTTGATGAGACTGCTATGCCCGATAAGAAAAAAGATCTTGATGACCCACCAGGTGAGGGCCCAATTCTTAGGTGGCAAACACGTGTGGTCTTTGCTCCTGGTGGTGATGCATGGCACCCGAAAAATAGAAAAGTAAAATTGGCTGTTACTGTCAAAGAGCTAGGTCTGTCAAAGCATCAATTCTGCCGATTAAGAGAATTAGCAGGAAACCGATACAATCCAGGAAAAGATGAACTTACCATAACCAGTGAGAGGTAACTCAGTTGTAGATATTGTGATGCTTCTTCTCATCAATGACTGACTATAATAATGCTTAAACATCTTGTAAAATTATGTAGCATCCGATTCTCGTCTATGGAACTTCCTCTTATTTTGGATAATTATAAAGTTTAATTGAACTAAGTAATATCAGCCATAGTCTTCAATTGTATCTTTTAATTGCTGACAGCTTTGTGGAATTTGGGCTATTCCTCAATTCTGCATTATCAAGCTGTACATTTTTGTCTATTTTTAACATTATGTTCTCTACTCAGGTTTGAACACCGGGAGGAGAACAGAAAGGATTGCCTCCGGACTCTATTTGCGTTGATTGAGGAGGCCGGTAAAGCTCGGAAACTGGTGGAGGACGCTGGAACTTCAATCATCAAAGAGAGACTTAAAGCTAATCCAAAGTTCATGCAGAGGTTGCAAGCTAAGATAGCGAAAAATAGAGAATGTACTTCATCACCTGCATGAATTAACTCGACCACAGGGGTAGGTAACAAAGTTAGATCTTCGGACAATTATTTCAACATTACATCTTTTTAAGTAGTTTCCTTGTTTATGGAGAAGTCAGTTTCCACCGGAAATTATGGTGGCCTTAAATTTAACAGTTACTCTGTTCAGCAGCTATTGCAAATCAAACAAGTCTATCGTTGTAGCTTGACATGACTAGGCATCAAAATTTTTAAAAACTCTACGAATACCTTAATTATTTATATGTAATAAAAGAATTAACATGTTAGGTTTTAAGATAAACCTAATTTATTAATTATTTGTGCTCCAATTCATTTCTACTTGAAATTTTTATATTTTTCGATTGAACTTCCATCAAAGAGAATGTGAAATAAAGAACAATTATTTGTTTCAAACTTTATTTAAGTGCATATTAAGGATATTATTTAGTTTATATTTTCAATCTTTTATCAGTAAACTACATAAACGATTTGAGCATTGATAGTTTTTAAGATAATATTGTGTATAATTTATGTTCGTGGTAATTTTTATTACTTAGTACAAATAATAGTTTTTCAAAATGAAATATTAAATTTATAAAATAAATTAGCAATAATTTTTCATTGTGTTTCATGTTCTACATTTTCCCAAAATAACTATTTTTGTATCTTGTCGTGTCACATTTCATTTTTTTCGATTTTCACTTTTGTTTCCTTTCAACAATTAGAAAGACTTCTACCGGGTTACTCATGTTTGGCAATGCTGAGGGTCGTGGCATGCATGTTCATCCTAAAATTAAGAATATCCAACTCACTAAATTATTATTATTAAATTTTAATTTTGGTATCAAAACAAGTATATTTAAATAGTATTTTTTTTTTTAAATTTCTAATAGCTTAATGCTCTAGTTTTTGCAAACAGGTAAGCCGCAACGCTAGTCTCCACTTATAGACGACCGGCAACGGACAGTTCTTCGAACTACACTTTTCATTTTAAAAAACCTGCAACCTTTGTGTATGGATTTTGATTTGAAATTCTTCTATGATTGCGGTTGTCTATTCTAAATCGAATTTTTTTTTTTTTAGTTTCCTACTTATAATGGGTCATTATGAATCTCGCATCTTCACTTTATTTTGTAAAAAGCATCTTGAACAATGATTAATATCCTAATACATAATACATAACGAAATTGATAAAACTCACGATTAATCAAATACATATCCTATGTCATTGATTGTCTCTCGTGTTCCCTCAATTTTCATCATATAATCTACATTCAACAATAATAGATATTGTCCCTACTATAGGACGTTATTGGAGTGACGTCCTTTGGTACGACATTTCTCTATGGCTTGCACAAATTGAACTTGATGTTGCCAAGGTCGCTTCATCATAGGCAATTCATGCTCGTCCAAATTCTTAATCACACCGCTTGGGTTGTATATACTCTATAATTGTCTCATCCTGGTCTCCTTTAACTTTGAAAGTTCAGGGAACGTTCTACAACCACTTGGAAATTCACGAAAAACGTTATGTTACGTCAAATTCAAGTTTTAGATATTACCAAGCTTACGTTCCAATCAATTTATTATTCGATCTCACTGCGGAATTGATTAATCAAAGCAACACGTCACTTTAATTAATTGTCTAGGTGATTAAACATATAGTCCAGTTAATTCCTATGTTGAACTATCGGTTTGCGTAAAGTAAATAAAATAATACAAAACACAACTCACGATATGATGACGGAGAAACCCCAACGTGGGTAAAATTTCGGGACCAAGCCAGTGACCTCCACTATACCAATTCAGCAAGTACTAATTATACCAAACTCCGTACCCAATTAGACCCGTTGTTCCAGTCTCACGATCTACTGCTGTAGATACTTCTAGCCTCTTGCTAGACTTCCTGATCTACCTCCTGCAGCCTAATCTGCTATCCACTTCAACCTCCTGGTCCTTAGCTGATTGTATCACCAAGTGGAACACCAAGAACCATATGTTCTTGTGCTTGTAACTGCGCCTTAATCCACATTTCTCAATCCTCCAATGAGAGAGTCCCTTCCTCAAATAGAATAAGGAAGTAAGGTGTTTTGGGTTATGTAAATTCAATGTTTTTATCCAAAACAATGGTTGCCGGATCACAAGATTGATGTAGATGAAATCTCCAATTAATTGCACCTTGGATCTCTTCAAAGATGTTATGAATATCTTTTGCAATGAAAGAATAATGTCGCAACCTCTTCAATTTCGTTCTAGGGCTTGAGTATTTATATTTGAAGGTGTCTATGTAGTATGGACCGAGTAAAACACTTCAAAAATGAGAAATAGGGTTTTTACCACATAGGAGTGTCGCTCGAGCGAGAGCCAGTGAGAATAGAGCGAGAGGTATTTTGTTTTTTTTTTCGCTCGAGCGAAATGCCAGCAAGAAGCAAGCGACAGTGAGCATTCGTCAGTATTTTTATCATAACTTTCTCTTTCAATATCCGATTGAGGTGATTCAAGTTGTGTTGGAAAGATAACTCAAAGAGATACAATTCTTCTAGAAATAGCCTTATCCAAATTCCAACGTTTTCTATGTGAAAAATGTGTTTCAAATTATGACTGAAAATTCGGAACATAATTTGTTCGGCTCTTTGATATCATTTAGACTTCCAATTGCATTTCGATCTTCTTGGACATCTTGGACTCCTTCAATGACTTGAACACTAATTTATCTCATCTATACAAATTGCACCATAAGTCCTTGACGTTTATGCCAACGTTCAATTAAGTCCCCGACTTTTACAATTATACAATTTAGTCCGTTTTGTCCACAGAATCACCAATTACACTTTTAGATCTAACAAATTCCTTCTTTGGCATTCTGTGACAAAACTCTACAAATGAAGTTAAGACAATAAAAAAAATAAGTCAGGACTTGACAACCAAAAACTAAACTACCCAATAAACTCAATCACTGAGTCTTGCATTCCTTCGTGTACCTGTTTCCTGAAATTCACAAACTCATATACCCAGTGTAAAAGTACATGATACAGAAAGTATAAAAATTAATTAAAACTCTTAATCACAAATCAACATAACAGTTTGAGACGTGATATTGATGTCAATCAAAACACCAACCAAGACACCAACACCACTAAACAGCAAAACTCAAATAGATGGATGTGATATGGAATGCAATGCAACGCTCCCCTTACTGCAAGCATGCATGTTTTTATGTAGTAGGTAAATGTATCTATATCTCTCCCTAACGACCCCTAAATATAGCAATGCAATGCAAGTAATGTCAATAAATAAAATCATGTGAATGTAGTAGCTTTCCCCCTATATGTATGCTCTTTTACATGTTTTTTTTTTCTCTCCCTTCTCTCCCTCAGTTATACTTTGCTCTCCTGTTTTTGTCACAAATGCTGAAGAGAATCATATTAAGAACAAATTGAGCAAATAACACATAATAACTTAAAAATACAGTTGATAGCATGCAAAAGTAAAATTAACAAGTAGCATAATTCCCTACATACTTAGTTCAGTCCAGAATGGAGTAATAATATAAGTGACCCATGTGTGTAAAGTGTCACTGATCCAATGCAAGCAGACTCCGAACCTTAATTTTGTGAGAAGGGACACGCCAATCACTGCTAATAAGTATGTTCTTCTACTAATGAGAGTCAAACCATGTAACGTGTAGTAGGACATATACTTATTATTTTTACTTATCTCTCCCTCACCATGAGCTTATTTGTTTTTCAAAATTTCAAAGTATTTCAACTCGTTATATTTTTCATATTTTTCTCATTTCTCCAGCTCGTTAATTTTTCGTCTTAAGTGCAAGTTCTTCTCCATTAGGCGACTAAGATGACCCATGTAACGAGTTTTAGGCTGGTTAAACCAAGTCAGTTGACCATAGGCACCAGATTTTAAGAGACTCCACAGACTTAATTGTTCGAGTCAAGTAAGCCCCGAAAAAGAACATTAAGATATAAGCATTTAAAATTGAGGGAAACTTTTGGGTTAAGGTCTACAAAAATATGGTCAATTCATGTTCAAAGTCACCCCCATCAACATGTGACAGCCATTCCAAATCTCACACACGCAGTAGAGTCCCACGAATAAGTTCATAGTGTGTGCAATGCGGATGATACATGAAGACACTTATACAAATTAATCCAACTAGACCTAACCAAACAATGGAAATTATTCTACAACTTATCAATTATAGCTCCTACATGATACAACGCGTCAGCTCAAAGTCATGTGTCATGCTGTAGAAATTTTCATAACCAACTATTTTTGTCTTTTTCAAATTTTCAATGTTTTTGTGTTTTTCATTTTTCCTAAAATGAATACTACACATACAAAATAAAATAACGTCAAGTACACAAAGACAAAAATAATTATGCATGCGCCAAAACTCGTAGGTGAAAATGCACATACATGAAAAACAATAAAACAAACAAATAATATACACGTGATGCATGCAATAATTATATATCAATCAAGAACCAAGCATGCATCAAAAATACCTGATCAATTATGTATATAAATGCTCTTTCCTTTAAGAGCACCGTGATCTCTAACCAAATTTGGGAGATCGTTTTTCTTCACCCAAATCTGTCTAGAACAGGGATTGTTTCCAAACAGCTGTGTCATCAATTGAGTTAAACGATTCACTTGATCAGCAAGGAATCCAATCTGACAAACAGACACATGATTTTTGTTCCTTTTCAGGCTCAAATCTTTCCTATTGTTCAGATACTGATGACATCTAGGGCGGATGTGACCTAACTCCCCACAGTAAAAACATGTAGGGACAAACCTAGGACCCATGATATGCTTACGCTGATTTCTATTCCTAGGCCGACGGGTCCTACGACGTCTGGTAGACCTAGGTCCTGAAATTCCCACAACATTTGGTATGGGGTTAGTCACAATGTTTGGCTAGTCAGTAGCATGAACAAAGGTGGTTTGTGATGTACTAGCAACATTCAGATCAAAACCTAGACCTCCCCTATCACCAGCCGGCTTGCCTATACCTAGAATATTATCTAGCTTTTCAGAACTGCTAGAAAAGGCAAGTAACTGATACCTAGACAATTCTAGCTCACTCTCAAGGTGTTTAACCTGAATAGCTGAGGTTTCATTCACAATAGTTAGCTCACTTACTCTCCTAGAGGACATCTCATTCTTACTGGTGAGATCACTAACCTGAGCTTCTAACTGTTCCTTCTCTAGTCTAAGCCCCTTCACATTCTTGTTCATTGCCTGGTTAGCAGCTAAGATCTTAAGGCTTTCCTCATACATCCTATCATAGGTTGTTTCTAGATCTTGCTCACTTCCACTCTCATCACCAAATTCTTCACTATTATCTAAGTCCTCTTCCCTATCACTCCGCTCTTCGGATCCACTTTTATCCCTTGCAACGAAGGCCACATATTTTCCACTCTCCTCATGGGTGGATTTCTTAATCTGATTGTCCGAGCTAGACTCGTCATCAGTGAGAGTAGTATTCATAGCCTTCTCTTCAAATCTCTTAGCACTAGGGCACTCATTTCTCACATGACCAAAACCGCGACAGTTATGGCATCTCACGGATTTGGATTTCTTCCTAGATTTACTCGGGCCACCTCTTTGTCTCTCTTGAGGCTTCTTCTTATTCTTAAATATTTTTCAAAATTTTTTAGTTAGGTAGGCCATCTCCTCATCATTGGGTGAATCAGAATCAGAAGATTCCATCCGGATATTCCTATCGATTTTCAAGGCTATGAATTTTTCTTTAGCGGGATTGTCTAAAGTCAATTCATAGGTCTGGAGGAATCCAACTAACTCCTCTACCTTGATAGTGTCTATGTCCTTACTCTCCTCAATTGCCGTGACTTTAGGCCTAAAACGCTCAGGTAAGGATCTAAGAATCTTTCTCACTATCTTAGGTTCAGGGATTTTCTTACCTAGATTGAAAGACGAATTTACTATGTCATTTAAGCTCGCATAAAAGACATCAAACATCTCATCGTCTCTCATTCTTATCTCTTCAAACCTAGTGGCCAACATCTGCAGCTTATAACTCTTAACTGCCTGATTTCCCTCATGTGTGGTTTCTAAAATATCCCAAACTTCCTTTGTTACCTCACACATGGACACTTTCCTAAATTCCTCGAGGGAAACTGCCATAAATATGGCATGGAGGGCTTTGCTATTTAAATTACAGCTATCCAATTGAGCTCTAGACCAGTTCTCGACAGGGGTGGGAGTGACTACACCATCTATTGTGGTACTAGGGACTGACCAACCATTTACCACAATCTGCCAACCACGCTCATCTAAGGATTTCAAAAACGCCCTCATTCTCACCTTCCAATACGCATAATTATTACCATCAAAGTGGGGTGGCACATTCAACGATATACTCATCTAGACTAATGTAAGGTCAAGATTTGCACTTAGGCTCTGATTCCACTTGAAAGTTCAGGGAAAGTTCTACAACCACTTAGAAATTCACGAAGAACGTTATGTTACGTCAAATTCAAGTTTTAGATATCACCAAACTTACGTTCCAATCAATTTATTATTCGACCTCATTGCGGAATTGATTAATCAAAGCAACACGTCACTTTAATTAATTGTCTAGGTGATTAAATATACAGTCCAGTTAATTCCTATGTTGAACTGCTAGTTTGCGTAAAGTAAATAAAATAATACAAAACACAACTCACGATATGATGATGGAGAAACCCCAACGTGGGTAAAACTCTAGGACCAAGCCAATTACCTTCACTATACCAATTCAACAAGTACAAGTTATACCAAACTCCGTACCCAATCAAATCCGTTGTTCCAGTCTCATGATCTAATGTTGTAGATATTTCTAGCCTCTTGCTAGACTTCCTGATCTATCTCCTGCAGCCCAATCTGCTGTCCACTACAATCTCTTGGTCCTTAGCTAATTTTATTACCAAGAACCATCTGTTCTTGTGCTTGTAACTGCGCCTTAATCTACCTCTCTCAATCCTCCAATGAGTGAGTCCCTTCCTCAATAAATTAAAGAAGTAAGATGTTTTGGGTTATGTAGATTCAATGTTTTTACCCGAAACAATGGTTGCCGAATCACAAGATTGATGTAGATGAAATCTCCAATTAATTTCACCTTGGATCTCTTCAAAGATGTTATGAATATCTTTTGCAATGAAAGAATAATGTTCAATTTCATCATAGGGCTTAAGTATTTATATTTGAAGTTGTCTAGGTGGTATGAGTCAAGTAAAACACTTCAAAAATGCGAAATAGGGTTTTTGCCACATAGGAGTGTCGCTCAAGCGAGAGCCAACGAGAATCGAGCGAGAGGTATTCTATTTTTTCACTCGAGCGAAATGCTAGCGAGAAGCAAGCGACAATGAGTAGTTGTCAGTATTTTCATCATAACTTTCTCTTCTGATATTTGATTGAGGTGATTCAAGTTCAATTGGAAAGATAACTCAAACGGATACAATTCTTCTAGAAATAGGCTTGTCCAAATTCCAACGTTTTCCATGTGAAAAATACGTTTCAAGTTATGATTGAAAATCCAGAACATAATTTATGCGACTCTTTGATATCCTTTAGACTTCCAATTGCATTCCGATGATCTTGTGTGATCTTCTTGAACATCTTGGACTCCTTCAATGACTCGAACACTAATTTACCTCATCTACACAAATTGCACCCTAAGTCCCTAACTTTTACACCAATGTTCAATTAAGTCCCTGGCATTTACAATTATACAATTTAGTTAGTTTTGTCCATAGAATCGCCAATTACACTTTTAGACCTAACAAACTTGTTCTACTATAGATTGTTCGGTCAAACAAATGACATTTGTGTTTAATACATGTTGCAGTTCATGCTCGAAGCAATGCAAAACGAAATGCATCTTAACCTAACTGTCATAGGCAAATACTTCACTTCATTCAACTATATTTCATTCATTTCATAGATATGCTATCGAACATATTTGATATACAACATTAGATTAAACTACACAATATAACTAATAAATTTTTTTGGCATGGACTAAAGCTATAAAATATTTGTCATGGAACAACTCTTTAAATTCATTTCAAGTCATAGAATTGATATATTTTATGCTGCGCCTTGTATCCTACAATGTTCAGCACTGTCTCGAAATAAGAAAGATTGCAAACCACTTTATCTTCTACTAAAACTCTACTTGATGTCTATTTTCTAGAATTTTCAACCAATCATCTCCGTTTGTTGGGATCTAGTGCATCCTCAAATATCAATGTAATGCGATGTGACAATCATCCGGTTGTTGATGTAAAAGTGTGAGATTTGAATTTATTATAATTAGCCCCTCGTTTTTCTCCCATATTTCTGCATTAATTGCTGAATTTATTATAATTGGTGCTCAACAAGTATAAAAAAAATTCATTTATTTCTTAATATTGTATGGTGATATCTTATTCTCTTACAGAAAATGCTTTAGATGCACAAGAAAATGACCACAACACAAATTTTCTTCTTAGTATCCATAATTATTCTAGGAGGATTGTATTCCAAAAATTAAAATTAGTATAACTTAAGTGGAGAATTAATATAAGTTACCTTCAAATTTAACTATAATTTCATATCAATCATTCTAATGGCTGCTTTTCACTGGTAAATATATGGCCGACAGCGACGAGGCATCATCAAAATATGCAAAACTTTTTGTTCAAAAGTCACAGGTTCCCAACCTTCACAATGAGTGGAGTGTGTGTGTGTGTATGGATAAATTCCTCATGAAGTCCTCAACCTTTCATAAGTATAGCAGATATATCTTCAACTTTCATTTGTAGTACTCATGTCCTTAACATTTTAACATTGTGCTCAAAATATCCTTACTTAACGTGACATTAAATTTACGGGGGCCACGCATTGAAAGAGTAAAATTGTACAAAAAAATAGATTTTCTTTATTTCGAAAGGATAGTTGTATTCACATATTTTGTTTATTACACCACATCTTAATTGCAATGAAGGTTCCTAATTTTTACTTATTGCTACATTTATATCTCTTACTTTTTTCCGTTGCATTCTTATCCTCAACTTTTCATTTATTAGTACATATTGTTACTAACAGCCTGTTTGGGAGTGATTTTTTAGCCAAAAAAATTAATTTTTTGACCGTTATTTCACTATTTCAGTCTTCATATTTGACTTCTTCTCACAAGTGGACTCCACTTTTCTCCTAACGGTCAAAAAATCAATTCTCAAAATTACTTCCAAACAAGTTCTAAATACAGTTTCGTGACTTCGTCCAAAAAAATCCTTTAAAAATGCATTAAAAAAAAATCATCCCTCATTTTTAAATAAGTAAAAATAAACAAATATAAAAGTTTGACAAAAAATTGGCCATCATTTCAAAGCATAGTAACAGGATATTTGGATAAAACCATTATTAAGATAGGATATGCTGATTAATTGAAGATTAAGGATAAGAATGCAATAATTGAGGACATAAGTACTAATGAGCAAATATTGAGAACTTTTATGATAATTAAAATATGGCATTAATATAATTACCATTCAAAATTTTAAGCATTGACTATTCAAGTTATATTTAATGTCATTCTTTGAACAATTTTACCTTAAGTCAGATATCACAAGCTTGTCGTGTGGTCATTCAACGTCTAAATAAATTTTTTCGGTTAGATGAGAATATCTCCCACGTAGTCTTAAAAGATTGAGGACATGTGTGTCACAAATAAAAAGTCGAAGACATAGCTTACGCACTTATAAAAGATTGGGAACCGTAAATGAATTTAACCTATATATATTTCTTCTTTCTTGCCTTTCACTTTGAACATTCTTTGGTGAAAAGTTGCAATTTTTCGTCCCAAATGATGGCAGACAAGAACGCATTATGTGAAACTTGAAAAGTATATTTTGGGTTTAAGAAATCAAAGTGGGGCAATTATGTTGAAGAGAGGCTTAAAAATCGACCTAATTAAAATTATTTTTCAAGATTTCTTGCTACTTAAAGTTAGAAATTATGTGATTTTTTAGTCTATTATACTTTTACAAAGTATTAATTATTCAATAAGGAGATGCCAACATCTGTAAAGTGTCACATTTGATATTCTAGTATACTCCAAATATTGTGTGAAATTGGTAATAGGCAAAAACTAGTATATTTTGGTTCTACCAACGCTTACATTATTTTGATTGTTTGGACCGCACCTTGCACATGCAGATCGCAGTTCAATTCCTATTTTCTTGTGTCCCATTGAAGAAGTCGATGAAGACTTCTTGAAGATTGTAGTAGACCTTTTCGATTAAGAAAGAATGCTTAGAATAGCTCCTTGAATATTCTTTTCCTTTTTGTTTTAATTACATTTTTTCTCTAAATTTTACTAAGATGTTGGATTGTGACATTTAGGTACATGGCTGACATATTTTATTACTTATTTTTTTCTTTTTTAACAATACTTATTACTATATACCCTACTTTATAGAATAAGTCTTAAGTTAAAGATATTCACACGTAGTGAAATGGTACATGAAAAGTGTAGATGTAGAAGTATTTTACATGCTTTGGTAAATGATGGGGATGAGGAATATTTTAAATGACGAGTTTCTTCTCTACCTCTCTAAGTATGAAACTGAGATAGAACTACATTTCACATTTAAATCTAAGTAAATTCAGATTATAACGACTAGTTTGAGATAGAATGTGTCATTAGCCCATCTTTTTGGTGCAACGGGCTGTAGCACTCATATCTTTGAAATAGATTGTATAGTCTGACTCTAACATAACATTATATATCGTATTTGGTAGATAGTTCGAACATAATTAATCTAAATACTAATGATCCTTTATGCATCTATCTCACCCAGTGTCAAATACAATTTTATTTTATTTTAAAATTTTTCTTGAAAAGAAAGAAGAGTATATGTCAAAAATAGATGGCAGGTCATAGTAAACCCTCTCAAGTTAATGATTAAATAATGAAGAGAAATTATGAGTAAAAGTGTTTGATCCACCAGCACTACATAAATACCTAACATGATGGCAACTCACGATTGTAATGATCTAATTATAAATGTAATCTACTTTCTTGGTATTACCTAACACTAAAATATTTCAATGGATCTTTAGGATTTACAGATGAAAAATTGAACCTACAATTTTAAAAATGTCAATTTCCTCTCCCCAACCCTCATCGTGAACCCTATACATTTGAGACTAATTAGACAAATTCTCTTATGTATTTATTTTGTTGAACCTCCAAATTTTATGAAACTCAACTGTCAACGAATCTAGCTCCTCTTTAGTCCATGCGTATGTTACTTGCTCCCTTAGATAGTGTGGTTAGACTGCACGGACCATAACTCCAACGGATTTGACGGTCGTGTGCGCTCTGACACTCAAGTTAGATGATGAAGTATATAAAGTGTGGGATAGAGATAATGGACGAAAATATGAATGTGGGGTTTTAGTTTACACGTATTGTGTGTTTAGTTACCTTTTTTGGGAGAGGATCGAGTATTTATATGTAAAGAGATAGGTCAAAGAGATTCCCTCTAAATATTTAATAGGTGACATCGTCCTGATAGTTCACTTGTCAAGTTTAATTGTGTCAGTCGATAGCTTATTCTTGAACATTGTCTGAAAAGTGGTGATCTAATTGGGCAACGCTTTTGCGTCGCTTCTAATAATTACAAGAGTAATTAGTAAAAAACGTCCCTACCATTTGCATTCATCGCTAAAATAGTCCTATCATTTCAAATTTGACACTTGCACCCTCATTTCAAACATATCTTATGAAAATGGTCCTTTTCATCACATTAAATAAATGCATGAAATTCACTTACATTATTTCAAAGGGGTATATTGATCAAATCACTACATTTTTACCTGTCTAAAAGTTTTTGGTGAATATCATTCTCATGGTTTAATGTAAGCTCAAAACGTTGTCATCAAATATCATCCATTCATCCCTAAACCTTTAACCATTTAGCCCAAATAATCATGGAGAAGCTATGAGAACCCAAATAATCATGGAGAAGCTATGTAGTACAAGTTCTCAATATTAACCTACAAAATACCATAGTAAAAAGAACCTACTACACAATAGATAATTACATTGTTAACCAACCAAACATGATCTCAATATTTCTGATACGCTAAACTGCCTATTATGTATCTTGCATTGAGCTATTAGACAAAAATTGTAAGATCTACAAAAATGGCTGCAGCAATCAAAAAAATATTTTGGTATCTCCACTGCCTTTTCTATTTGTTTGAAATGAATGTCCATCCATGGGGTTAAGAATCCTCAAGTCATCTCTCAGCAATGTCGAAAACCAACTCCAATTTTCTCCATTCTCAATCTACACCATTGTCATTTTTTTTTTTTTAAAATCCAAATTTGAAACAGGATAAGAGGTCAAAATTATATCTGAAACAAAACATAGATTTTCCAGCGTAGATACCATGATAACCAACAATGTCATCAACCATCATACATATCCAGATGGAAAAATACAAAATAAATTGACATGACCAAAAGGGCACTTCAAATGATATAATCTATGCTATGATCGTTGATTGGGTAGCAATCCTCATCTTGGAATGGGTTGCTTGAGTAAAATCAATTTACAAAAACCACTACCCATTTTAGAAATTGAAAATAAAACTTATGAGCTTCAACATTGTAGTTGCTGGTGTCGGAATGGCATTAGGAAGGTGGCAGTGGAATGTGTTCAAAGAGTTGCTTCTTCCTTTTGGAAGATTTTGGAAAGTGAAGTTTGGGTTTGGTTTGTTCAATTTGGGGACTTGATTAATATACTCTTTTCAAATAATAGAGTGAATTCCATGCATTTATTTCACTGTTGAATTAATGGAACATAACGGAAATGATCAATTCTACAATAAAGGTTTGAAATAAGGGTGCAAATGTAAAATTTAAAACAATAGAAACTATTTTAGCAATGAATGTAAATGATAGGGACTTTTTTGTTAATTATTTTAATTATAATATTTTGATGCATCTAAAAGCATAACGTAATCGTCTCAAAAGAATGATTTGTAAGAGGTGATGCGAAGTTGAGTGTGGCCTTCCGTAACCTTTTGTTTAGCTGGCTACCACTATTGGCGAATTCGCTGTTGGCTTTCACATGATCAATCTCATAAGGGGAAGCATAACATATTCAATCAATCTCTGTATCTTAACAAACGAAATCAATTTTAAACATTAGTGATTGAGATTGGAGATTTAATTCACTCCGTTAAATAATACTACGCACGATTCATCAGTTTAAAAAAACCTTGACACATTTAAGATGATGAGTTGTAATTAATTGAACTTTTGCAAATGTCAAACTTCATGTCTTGCAAGTAAGAAACCTAATAAATTTATAATAAAAAAATCAACACGTGTGCAACCCACGTGCAAGATTTAAATACATCGACAATAATACAAGAAATCATTCCAATAAAATAAAATAAAAGACTTATTTGTCAATGAGTAGAATTCGAGCATAAAAATTTCACCAATTCTCCCCAACTTATTGCTCAAGTGGCAAGATAGTCCTTATTCTTTAAAAAGAAGAAAGTTAGTTTCCAATATTTTCTTATAATTGCACAAACATAATTACACTTTGATTTATCTAAAAATTAGTATTTTAGCATATTTTGATAAAAGTTAATGAAATGTGTAATTAAAAAATTGATAAAATTTGTGGATACCATTAAATATGTGATTAAAAATGGGTTCATTGAAAATTGAATTTTAAAAATGGAGGGGTAAACTATCCAAATTTCGTTCAATCACAACTAGACCTTCATAAAAATATGATTTATTACAAATTTAGATGTCAAATCAAGTTTGAATACAAAATCGAACATAAGTTGATTATGTGAGTCGGTGAGTATTTTGTGCATGTTTGACACCCCTTATTTTATTTTATGGTTTGCTAAAAATTCATTTACAACTATACATTCACAAAACAAAATATTGTACACCAAATTTTTTTCTTACTTTTAGATATACATTCTTATAAAAATCACTATTTAAAACTCATTTTTTCTACCGTAATGATTGTCAAACATGCTCTTAATAGAAGAACAATTATACTTACACAACTATATCGCCAACTTATGAACTAACTAGCTAGTGCCTCGGGGCATAGTCCAGTGGTGCAAAGGACAGTAATGAAGTTATTTTATGCCTTACTGGCAGTCGTAGTGTAGGGGTTTCATTTCTGAGACATGAAATTGGACTCTTTGTAGGCGCAATGTACAAGCAGCTCTTGTTCTCTAACTTGTTGGGGCACATCCCACGATTTACCTCCCTCACAAAGTTCTAGAGATGGAACGGTGAAGGCCCTCAAGGTTGGGGTTCAACTTTTTTTATGAACTAACTTGCTAGTTTTTAAAGATCAAAAATGCATTTTTTTTTCTAATTTTAATTGCCATGGACTAGAAATAACTTATAAGCAACTTTTACTTGATTTCAAGCATAACCAAAACTTGCCATTCCTCTCTGTTCTCTATGATCACCTCGTGTGCCATTGCATGTGCGTGTATATATACCTCCTCTCTGTCAAACACATCTACCCACTTACATTCTCTCTTATCTCCCAAAAATTGCAATGGCCACCTATACAGCTCCGCCGCCGCCGGAGTTGTTAGATTTGGACAACCTGCAAGCCATAAAATTACTGGGCAAAGGTGCTATGGGCACGGTATTCCTCGTCCATCACAAGTCAAATGACCCCTTGGCCCGCTGCCCCTTCGCCCTCAAGGTGGTGGAGAAATCTTCTCTCCGCCACACTTACGGCCGCGCCGGCCACGAAATCTCCGTCCTCAGCCGCCTCCACAACCACCCTTTTCTTCCGTACCTCTTTGGATCGTTTGAAAATCATGAAATCATTTGCTGGGCCATCCCGTTTTGCCCCGGCGGTGACCTCAACGTGCTACGGTACAGCCAAAACGACCGCGTCTTCTCGCCGGCAGTCATCCGCTTTTATTTAGCGGAAATCATTTGTGCTTTGGAACAACTCCATAGACAAGGCATTGTTTACCGGGACTTGAAGCCGGAAAACATCCTCGTACAACAATCTGGCCACGTGATGTTAACGGATTTCGACCTGTCGACTGACCTAGCTCCGAGAAAACCAGATAATCTGGAATATTACACTTCTCCGGAGGAAAATTCGCCAGCGAATTTAAAGTACACTCATCTCGCTGGAAAATTCACGCGCTTCATTATTTCGAAAAGTGGAAAGCATGCATTCAACAATAACAAGACAGGGTTGAAGAAGGTGAAAAGTTCCCGTGTGTCGCCGGTTAGCCGAAAGAAGCCAGATGATTTTCCGGCGAATGAGCGGTCTAATTCATTTGTGGGCACGGAGGAATACGTCGCTCCGGAGATTATACGCGGCGCCGGCCATGAGTTCGCCGTTGATTGGTGGGCTCTTGGTGTGCTAGGCTACGAAATGTTATATGGAACGACACCGTTTAAAGGGAAGAACAGAAAAACCACATTTCAGAAAATCTTATTGGGCCAACCGGAATTCTTTGGCAAGCCCAATCCATTAACAGACTTGATTAGAAAGTTGTTAGAAAAAGAACCCACGCGCCGCCTTGGGTATCGGAGAGGGGCGTGCGAGATTAAGGAGCACGAGTTCTTTCGCGGGTTGAATTGGAATTTGTTGACGGAAGTTGTACGACCACCATTTTTGCCATTAAGAGACGAGACAAGTTTAACGCAAGAGCAAGTTAAACATGGAACTGAAATTAATTTCAAAGAGTACTTTCACAAGTTAAAGCTCGCATCTTCTCCCACATGGTCTCCGTCACTTGACGAGTGTCAACATAATGTTTCTTTAATGGAATTCTAATGTAAGTCTAATGAAGTTTTTCCCCTTAAGGAGATGATTGTACATAATAATAATAATAAGGGCAGGACGAGAAAAACGGCGGTGATTAAGATTAGTGTTAGCTGTTAATGATGCAAATTATAATAAAATGTTTTGTATTTAGTTATATTCATTGTAATACGCCTTTGTGGTGGCGCGTGTTATACAATTGGCATTGGCATGCGAATAAAGATGCTTGAAACATAGGCTGAAAATTTTGGGATTAATCATTGATTCTTCTTTTTATTTTTCCTTCTCCGTATAGATGCAAAAAATCAAATTCGTAAAATAAGCAACTTAAAATTTGAGTTTAATTTACTTTTAGGTAAGTATATTCAACATGCTCTTAATCGAAGGAAACAATTATGCATAAGATAAATTTATTTGCAAAAAAATGGTATATCAAATTATTTGTCAATAATAATGAAAAAGCACTTTTTAAATCGGTTGACTTGTGTTTCTTCTTAGGTCGAAATACGGCTTTCAAATCCATTGATTTCCAATTTATAAATCAATCAATTTTATTTTTTTTAATTTTTGGGAGAGAAGGATAACTTTGACGAGAAGAATATCATACGGGTAGTGTAAATTATAGGTAAGTAGTAACATGTGCACACCAAATAAATAAATACCTAGGTGTGGAATTTCGATTCCTAAAACATGATATTTGACTTTTTGTAGGCGCAGTGTACGTTTCAGCTCTTATTTTTTGTCCTGTTGGGACACATTCTGCTATTTACCTTCTTCACAAAGCTCTAGGGACGGGACGGGACGGGACGGTGGGGCCCTCAAGATTGGAGTTCAAAGGTTGGGATTCAATCTTTTTTTTTTTTTTTTAAATAAATACCTAGGTAAGATAAATTAGTTGGAGAAAAGGCTTATTTACCATCCTTGGGATACCTACTCTGGTCCAAATATTCAGTCTATTTGCTTTTTAGGCTAGATGAATAAGCAAGTTGGTTTAATTAAATACTATTGCTACTTTAAATTGTTTAGAAGCTTAAAAGGTGTGCCATATATCATTGATTACCAGACAAAATGTTCTAAAAATAGGGAACTGAATTTGATGATAGTTGCCTATCTTTAGGGACATTAAAAGGGTCGAATTGAGCTACTTGACTTATTCACCGTCGAGTTTGGATCAACCTATCACACGAACTAGCTAATGCCAGTATATGGGATAAGTCAAGTGCAAACCAACTCATTTTCAAAAATTCCGGCTCGACTCACTCATCCATTGGTGGAAGATCCAAGTTGGTTCGTGAAGCCATTTACAATTCACACGTGTGTGTGTGTGTGTGTGTGTGTTTTTAATTGAAAATAATATTTTCTTTTTTCGATGTCAAGCCAACTCATGAGCCAACTTTCTTTTTCTTTCTTTCTTTTATCAAAATAAGTAACTTTCTTATTTTCCACTTTAAAAACTTACAAATAATAATAAAATTTAACCTAGAGCTACTTTTTGACTAATTAAACTTTCTAAGCATAGATATTAGAGAAATATTCTCCTAGTTCTCTTTCAAGAAAGTCCTAAACTATAATTTGGTCCAGTCTTATAGCATAGAATCATATACCCATATGTTAAAACTGACCTAAAAATGATGGGTAAAAACATGTAATTCTTTTACGAGGAAGCAGGGATGATATTGTTATGTCTATGTATCGGTATACTATTTTTAAACATACTTTGTTCAGTACATAATATTGAACAGAATTATGCAAAAAAAATAATAATAATAATAAATAAATAAATAAATAATAAAATGGAACCGTCACTTTATATTAATTTTGTCTAATTCTTATTAATGTAGCTTGATTCGAAGATGGTTCCTCATTTTCTTTAGAAGCAAGAACTAGAACATCAATGTTGGCTAGTTTATCATGAATAAAAATTTGAACCTTGGAGTTTTAAAAATTCATTCTATCTAAACTAGATTTTATATTTGAATCAACAAGCTTGTTGATCAAATAAAATATGGTTATTTATTTTGAACCAAAAGACGATTTCAACAATTTCTTAATATTTGGTTGAATAAATAAACGCTTGATCGTTGTTACCAGCATTTAACTAGAACCAGTGATCTTGATAATGTGAAAGCAAATCATAGTGAGTGATCTCATTGCACCAAATTTAAGACGAGCAACTCTAATGTATCTCTGCTTAGATTTGAATGATCTCATTGCACCTTATTATTTTTTTTTTTTTCCGTATGTCGCGGTTTCACTATAATCCAGCATACAAAAAATATCACCCCCTTCTATTTTGTATGGTAGTGTTTGGGATGAAGCAAAGAGCCAGACAAACACTATTGATTCACTAATCAAGCAAAGTGAGTATCCCTTTTGCCTGTTAGGGTATGCAACACTTTTCCCCATGACTTTTTTTCAGGGTCCCTTAGGTTCTAAAAACCAAACTGCCCTTTGTCTTATTCTACAAATTTTGGCTTCTAGCGTTTTATTGCACAGATAGCCCTCATTAACAAACAAATTCTTCTGGATGGAAGAAGAAGACGAAGTAGTAATTCTTATTGTAATATTGCATATGAATTTGTGATGGAATAGATAAATGTGGTAAATTTGTTACCTGATAGTAGGTCATCAAGCACATGGTATGTTGAATATTGGTTCAGAGGATTTGGACATGATTCTACACCATGAGTTTTCCCTGTCAACAGTGCAAAAATACTAAAGGACAATGAAAATTGAAATGTCTAGGACATGTTTGGTGCATAGCATTAAAATGGATTGGACTGGACGCATCAAAAGTTTAGGGTTTTAACTTTGAAATTTGAATGAACATATGTTTCAGGATATTTGCAGCTGCAATCCCAAATCTTTTAAACTTTCTGCATGGTAATTGTGTGGTATGAAGTGAAGAACCAAGCAAACTAACTATGATGATTCCCTAATAAAAAATGAAAATTGTACTACACAGAATTAGCATTAGCAAGGATAATAGATGCCTCTTTACCCATCCTTTCTAATCCGATGTCCAAAACACATAATCCGTTCTGTATGGTAGCACTTGGCAAGAAGCGAAGAACCAACTAAATAGCCTGATCGAGAAAACGGATTATCCCTTTTGCCTGCTAGCTTTGTGTTGAATAAATTTACTGTCTTTACTGGGTCCCTTAGGTGCTAAAAACCAAACAGCCCCATTCTATGGATTTTGGCATCTAGCGTTTTTATCATGCATTATGGCAAACAATAATTCTGGATTGAAGAAGCAATTCTTTTATAGTAAAATAATATTGCATATGAATCTGTCTCATCATTTCTCCGTACCCTATGTTTCCAAAATTTAAGAACAAGAAACGTTGGGCTCCAGCCTCCATGTGGGATGCAACACTAAAAACATAAATGAAACATCCTCGGCAATTCCATATGCAATAGTAAGTTGGATTAGACAGCATAATGAACAAGACTACAACTTTTTTTCTTCACTTGAGAAATGTTGGCCAATAACTTCAATGTTATGAGATGCGAAAAAAATTATGCTGAGTAAAAATGTAGCCACTCCTTTCCCATATTCGTGCTTTTAGTTAGACTCCCAATATTTCTTCAGTAAAGAACAAACTACTATGGACCTGTTGACTGCAATTTAAACCACACTGAAGATACAGTACTAAGCACTCTTAAACTTATTCTAGTTCTGCCATCGAACTCTGAATTTCAATGCTCAAAGAGAAAGAGTGCTAAACCAGACTAATAAACTAGAAAGGGACCATACAGGGTAGGACTAATTTCCCAGAAAATAGATTGCCAAAGTATCTAGATAAAACCATACAAGTAGTTCTATATTTTTTCACTTCTAGATTTTCTCTGGACACCTGAATCTTATGCTATCCAAAAGAATAGACAAAACTAGACAAGATTAAAAGATAATATGTTACAAAAATCACGTGTGTTCACCAATGTGCTTTCAATTCCATCAACTTCAGTTCAAAACCTAAGGAGATACCGCTAAGGATATGCTCTGACCAGGCACTCCATCCTCTTTAATCAAATACAGGGATGAGTTCATAATTCAACTTGCAAAACATGACCTAAATACAATCAGCAGAAACAAATTTTAAGGCAAGCAAATATCAGATTAGATACTACTGATGATAATTTTACAAAGGTATATACTGATCAGAAATTTATTGATTCATTTTCCCAGATCACTTCAAAAAATTCATCCCTGAATCAAAACTTACAGACAAAGAGTAGATTGCACCATGGAAAACAGTTCTATAAACTAAAGATTCCAAGAGTAGAAAACAGGCTCAAGCATTCTTGACATATAGTTAGAGTTCACTTAGAATATTGACATACAGGTCCACAACAATCCAGCAACAGAATAATATCAACATACAACCCCTTGATGTTAACCCATTCCAAATATCATATAATTAGGCTCTGCATAGACTCGTTTTCACTGTTCATCTGCTATTTTCACGGCGCCTCACATAACGAGTTCGATCGTTGTATCTTGGTCTGTCTTGAGCTCTCTGAGGTACAGGCTCCACTCTCCTTTGTCTCTCGGGTGACCTTTGAACTATCTCTCCATTCACGAACAGCTCAGCTGGTGAACCAATGAAAAACTCAAAATATATTAAGAATATATCTCATTCTTAATCTTCGTATCAAGAGGAAAATATAAACAAATCCTTTCAAATGCTATGTTACATAGTAATGTTTTAATATCTAACCTGACTTCAAGACTCAATTCAACAGCAATGGTGCTCAAAATACTTTCAGGACAATATAAATATGCTACAAATATGACTTGTAGTCCAAATTTTCTTTTACAAGTAAACATTGAAACAATACCACTTGAGAACTTTTATATACAAAATACAGTACATCAATGACCTGAAAATGAATTTAAGCCACAATTTTCAATTTTCTTAAAATCTACATCTTCTTCATATATAATTTTAAACAAGGACATTAGCCAAACAAATATATGCTTACAAAATTAAGAAAAAAGACGACCCAATTTATCAAGCATTTGGACTAGATATACATAGAATGACAAGAAAGAATCAGAAATCCGCAGAAGAAAATAGCCCCCGATATGAACTCAACTTAAAAGCTCTGCAAGCCTCAGCAACCTTTTCGAACAACCATGGACGAGGACAATTAAAATGATGAAAGCAAAGAAGTCGCAAATTTCAGGACAGTGATATAGACGAAACACTTCGAAACAAATCCGGTGACTATGGGATTTTTTTTTATTGGGTTGGAACATGGGATCTTCGATATCTAAGGCTTCCATCCCCAAACTGTCAATGGCAAGCTGCTTGTGAGTGGTGTGGCAGTGGATGGTGGAGTTGTGACAGCATTTTTGGACAGTGTCGATGCGTATGGATTTTTTTTTTTTTTTTTTTTTTTTTTTTTGGGGGTGGGGGGGGGGGGGGGGGGGGGTTTTTTTTATTTTTTTGTGTGGGGGGGGTTGGGGGGGACGGAGGTTCCTTTAGTTATTTTCTTCTAATCTTACTCTTAGCCCCTATTTAGTTCAACTAAAAAAGCTAATTAAAATCTAAGTCAATGTCAACCATTGATTTTTCCGCACATTTCACGGGACCCCAAAATTTTTCAACCACACATACCATCAATATCAAAATTTACTAAAAATTTGATTTTTATCTAAACCGAACTGGAATTTATTAATTTTTTTACTTTATTGTTATTCTTCTGTTATAATTTAAAATAAGTGCACAAATGTCTTTTTAAGAAATAACTGATTTTGTTATTGTCAAACTGGCATTTCCATCAGCTAAGGATAATGGTTGAACCGTTTCAAAGGTTAGGGACCCAGGGTAAAAAAAAAAAATGTTATGGACCGCATCATCAAAAGGTTGACAGGTTCTGGACCCTGGCTGGAATTCTTTTTATTTTGATCGAACATTCTTGTATTGCAACTAACAAAATGCAAAATGATTGATTAAATCACATTCAGATCCATCAATCTGATATCATAAAAGGACTTATGTTAAATAAGTGAAAATGGAAATACTTTCTGCTACACAAAGTGCAACCCATTACTTGTCCATAGTACCAAGAGCAGCTATCGGTAAAGAGTGGTATGTAGCATATCCGATTCAGAAGGGGTGGTTCTTCCACCATATATCTTAATAACTTCCCATTAGAAATTTTGAGTTACTATTTGTCGTTTTAGAGGTTTAAGTAATACACACAGGCATACTCCAACAAATATAATTTTCCACCCAGTAGTATTCCATATTAGGAAGGACACTGACAAATTGCATATTCCATTCCATCATCGATTATATCTTGAATAAAACCCACTGGCATTGAGTGATTGCAGAAAGTCCAGTCAGAACTTTTCAGTCTTAACTAAATGAACCAAGCTACAGGTGGCAAACATTTTAAATTAAATACATGTAAAAAACAATTAGGAAATTATGAATCTCATCACTAGAGTCCAAGTCAAAGTCAACAAAGTAATTTTAACCACATATTCATCAAAATCTACTAAACATCCACATTTCAACCACACATTTCATGAAATTTTATCAAAATCTTATTTTAATCCCCATCAAACAGGGGCTAAATTCAAATGCTAAAGATTAATATATAAAGCTCTTCAATGAGAAAATGGAAATTCACAACAGAATATCCAAGCCCTGTTCTATTAAACTGAAGTTACCGTTTTGAATTTTACTCAAACTTTAGAAAATTGAAGTTCATAAAAGTTAACAATAAATAAGGTTTATATGATAATTGACACAGCCACAGTATATATACCAGATGCCAACTTGGTACAATTAGAATGAATATTACAATGCAAACATATCATAATATCAAAAGCCAGGACCGCATATTGGATGAACATAACAAACCCACATGTTGTATGTTAATCAAATAGCACTGACATAGCGACAAAGAAATTATAAGAATCCTCTATGACGGGAAGAAACGCATAGAAGATGAATTACCTCCATAGTCCTTATTCTCAGCATCAACATAAGAATCTGGAAGAACAAACAGAACACCAGGCAATCCTACACAAAAATGGAAAAAGTTGAAACAGCAATATAAAAAGCCGTTTTAGCCTAATCATATGTCTGATTCATATCAATAATTGAACTAAATTCATAAGAAGAAGAAAAAAATCAATTGCCATTTGCCAATAGGCAAGAACTAACCTTCAAGCTTGTTTGAGGTCTCCTCATCAATCTCACATCCAAATCCAAAGTACCTCTCACATGACACATTATATATCTTCTTTTTAGCCTCCTCCTCACTATTAAAACCACCAGACACAATCCATAACCCGGTAATCAGAATCCAACAATATATAATATCATAAAATCCATTTCATAGAAGAAAATTCATATTACTTCATGTCTCACAGTTTCCTTTCTCAACCAACCAACTGGTTATTAGAAACTAGGACGCTGTGTTTCACAGCAAGATACCAAATTTCCAAAATCTAACAAACTTTGATAAAGTTATTCATGGCGTGTTTGGCTAAAAAATAAAAATAATAAAGAATAAAAATAATAAAAGAGTAACAATGCTTCAACTTTTTAAAAACAAAATGGTTATGGTTGATACATATATATATATTTTTAAAGTATCACAATCCTTACAGTCAAAAATGTTAAAGAACGACGATAAGAAGGCATTAAAATTTAAACAAAGATGTAATTTGCCTGAAGATTATTTCCATTACCCAAAATGTGAACATTATCATATACTTAGTAAGAATATCAGGCTATTAATATAAAGAAATATCCAACATCAAGAAGGCATAAAAGTTAAACCTTCCAACAACTTTAGCAAGCGTTTGAATATAACAATCAATCATCTGCTGCTTAGTCGCCCCTTCACCACCAGGCTTATCCATGACAATAAGCCAGTGTTCATAATCACATCCGGGGAAAAGCGGCGCCATTTCTGTGGGTGGGCGGTCACCAAAGTTCGACCCCGAGTTCAGCGGCGAGTAAGAAGAGCCGGAACGATTGACTCGGCATCTGACCGTGTTGTACCGGGTCAAGTTAGGAGAAGTAACCTGCAGGGAGTGGGATAAGGCAGCTGGTGCGACAGAGCGTGTGGAAGAAACGGGTCCGGTTCCTGGACGAATGTAACCGGGTTTGGAAATAGGTAAAGAGAAGAGGCGTTTCTGGAGAAGAAGAGAAGCAGTGGCACCAGTTGATCGGACGGACAGGACTGATCGGGCTATAACGGCGGCCATTTTTTCTGCGTGCGTTTGAGTGCGAGAGAAGTGGAAATGGTAAGGTTCAGTCGTAGAGATATGGTGATTTTAAGGGTTTTGGAAAAGAGGAAGTGAGGAGGAAATAAACGAAAAAATGGGGACCGTAGCAATTTTTGATATTGGCTTTGACCCAGTAGATGAATTAAAAAAAAAATTAAGTTTAAAAAAACTTTATACTAAAAGGGCGATTTTACCCTTTAAAATTGTGACTGTCAAACTAAAAACTCTCTAACCGATCGACGAAAAAGCAAACCGTCGCACAGTCGCCTGAAAATTGACCGACCAACCACCGGCCAACTACACCAACGTCGTAGTGAGTTAAATCGCCGATCAGAAGCACGATCTACACCGGAAAGAACGATACCGGTTAGTTTTCTCGCAGATTTTTGTCAAAATGGAATAATATTACATTTTTTGTTTCGATTAATTTATTGAATAATATGATATTTAATGGGTTTAATTAGATCTTATGAGCATGAGTAGTTAGATTGTGGGCATGTTGGGGTGAAAAATGTGATTTTTTTTGTAATTTTTGGACCTCTATGGCGTCGACAATGGCGATATGGCTAGTTTCGTGAAAGACGGTCAAAAAACAGTCAGTCAACCCGACTCTTAACAGTCGGACCTGACTGTTAAACAGTCTGCAATTTTTTTTGGAAAATATATATTAATTTTTATTTTTTTATAATTTTTGTAATTAATTTAATTTTTTATTTCATTAAAACTAAATTATGTTATTTATTTATTTTATTTTTATAATTGTCTTTTATTTAATATAAATAATTGAATATTATCTAAAATTAACAAGAATAAAACTGGACGTCCAGGCCCCTGGATGTCCAGGTGCCTATTTGGCGCCCCCCAATAGGGGAGCGCCAAATAGGCTCCTGGGGACCTGGACGTCCAGCACGTCTCAATTAACAATTTTGTGTGTTTCCTTTTTTTTTTTATGAAATAATCTTTAATTTTTTTTTCAAATTTATTTAAATAATATAAATATTTTTTACATTTTTTTAAAATTTATTTAATTTTAAATTTTTTGTTTGTAAATATATTTTCCAAATGATCACAAGATTAATTTTATTTATAATTAATTTATTTTAATTTGATTAAATAATAATGATGTTATTTATTTATGTAATTTTTATAATTACCTTTTTTTTATATAATTTAATAATTGAATAGATAATGTTGTCCGAAATTAACAATTTATTTTGTTCCTTTTATTGTTCTTTTATTTTCACCTTTGATTTTTTTCTAATTTATTTAAATAATATTTATATTCTTTAATTTTTTTGAAAATGTATTTAATTTGATTTTTTTAAATATATTTTCCTAATGTAATATTTGTGATTAATTTTTTTTATAACTAATTTATTTTAATGCGTATTGTATGGTAGTTAGAATTCGGTTCCCTTGATTCTGTGAGATTATGCTTTATTTCGTTATCTATTGTTCAATACTCTAACATTTGAATTTTTGTAGGATGGAGTATCATTTAGATGGGGAGTTGAGACGGATAACGGGGAAGGCTACTCGGAACAGTAGCTTTGAGAGTTTTACTGCTGTGTTGGAGCTGTTCGATGATCAGCACAGAGATATGCTACGACAGTCCTTCTTGTGGCTACTGTACCAGTTGCAAGGGGTGTAGTACTCAGAACAGATCATCGATACACTTCTATGTCGGCTTCTGAGGCCAGTCGACGGCGATTCCCTCCAGTTCGACCTCGGGGGCAAGGTCGTCAGTTTCTCGACATTTGAGTTTACATTGATCACTGGACTGAGGATTACGGGCGACGATACAGCCAGTGAGAGAAGCAATAGGTTGTTCGAGACGTACTTCCAAGGACATAGGTCGGTGCTTCTACCCGACTTGATGGTCGCGATCAGGGGGTGCGACCAGATGCTAGATAGATTGAAGCTTGGGCTGGTCTACATCCTCGAGAGTGTGATGAGGTGTCATCACAAGAAGACTACCATCGACATTTTTCATTTGCAAATTGTTGACGACATCGTTGCGTTTAACAACTATCCATGGGGCCGGAGATGCTACGAAAACACTGTATATGTCTTCACCAGAGTACACTCGAGGCCCAGGGGTCGATGAGTAAATATAATACATATGGATTGCCCTTAGCGATGTAGGTAAACGTTTAATATAATCAAAGTTAAAATTTTAGTATATTACATTTGTGCATAATAAGTGTATGTTTTACAGATTTGGGTGTGTAAGACAGTCCCTGTACTAGGGGCCCGCTTTGCGCAACGAGGGGAGACACGCTGCCCTCGGATGTATCATTGCAGATCATAACGAGCAGAGGGATGTCCCACTGAGAAATAGTTATCGGCCCTCCTCGACGATTCTCAGGTAAGTATTATGCATTTGTGATTTATATAACACATAGTTTAAAATTCTGTTTACATGATCGTTAAGTATTGAAATGTCAATATGTTAACTTGAAGTCATACCTGAGTTGACGCCGTCGATGGAAGAGGAGGCTCAGGGTCTTGTGCGGGATTTAGGCGTTCCGTACACCCCAGACGAGGAGATGTCTGATCCGAGTTTGGACCGAGATTGGGTATGTGAATGAAATATAATTTATTGAATATCATCGACGTATAAATTTATTGAATAATTTGTAATGTTATTTATGTAGGAGGGTGGTCCAGTTGATCCACAATCACCTCCGCCGAGGGTATCGTCGCCACTATTGGCATCACCTCTGCCGAGAGTATCGTCCCCGCCATTGGCATCACCTCCGTCGAGGGCATCACCACCGCCAGTGGCATCACCTCCGTCCACACACCTGATAAGTGTGTTTTTACACACTTATTTGGATCATAAACATGACTTAAACATGGATAAAATGGTTGAATTGTGACTTAATCCAGTTAAATTTATGCATTGTAGGTAATTCAATGGAAATTGTGGAATTCAGGAGAAAAGAGCCGAAGAAGGACCAAAACGCAACAATTTGATAGTTCGAGGACCAAAGGTGCAAATATTGAAAAGTTGAGCTAAATGCAAAAAGAGAGGGAAGACATGCCAAGTATGAGCTCAATGACAAAGCAAAACAACTGGAAGAAGAAAATATTGAAGAGGGACTGAAATGAAGACAATTGAAAGTTGGAGGACAAAAGCGCAAATACTCAAAAGATATGCCGAATGAGGGGCATAAGAATTGATGGTATCAATCATCAATTGGAAGATAAAATTTGTTGAAAAGATGAAGAAATCGAAGAAAGAAGTCAAGAGAAGCAACAAAGAAGTTCGGGGACCAAATTGAACAAACCACATAGATGTTACATCTATGCGACCGCATAGTGTAACCTTCTATGCGGTCGCATAGAAGGCTCCAGGGACTCAATGAGCCCAAACAAATTGATCTATGCGACCGCATAGATTCTTTCTATGCGGTCGCATAGAAAGATTTTTAACACTCGGGCGCGGTTTTTCGTTTTGGTTGAAACTCCTTCCCTACTTAAATTGGACGCGATATAAATACCAAAAATCATCATATGAAAGGGCAGAACGACCAGGGAGAAGGAAGAGACCAAAATTGGAGGCAAGAAACTTGATTTTGGATTCAATTTCACACGAGCTCGAGACGGGATTGAAGATTATACACACGGATTGAAGAACTTCAATACGGGTGTATTCTTATTATCTTTTAATTTCGTTTTTCAATTTCTTGATTTTTGCAATGATGATTATAGGCTAGGGTTTTTATTCATTAGGAATTTGATGAACCTTTTGATGATTTAAATTCTCGTTATTTCATAAATTCAATATTAATTTCGATTGGACAAATGCTTGATTTATATGAGTTGAATGTTTCCATAATTATTTGGCCAATTATTATGTGATTGTAGATGATTTATTCTTTGCATTCGAAAGAAGGGGAATAAATTCGATAGAATATAAATCGACATAGGGTTCGATAGGGGATGGAAACTTACCTCTATGCTTTATGCAATTCATGAAAATGTTCATAAAAAGTCATGCATTCCTATACATTGCATCATCCATAGAAATATAGGCTGGTGATGTGTAAGAATAGATTCAATATATATCGAGAGAGTATATTGGATAATTTAGGAACATTGAATTGGCATTTTGTTCATCGATCCGTTGAATTTGTGAAATTATGGTTTTTAATAATCAATTGGGGATTCAAGTTCTTAATGATTTCATTTCAATTCATTTCAATACAATAATTCAAAAATTGCGTATTTACATTTCAGTTGCGTATTTATTTCATTAGATTAGTGAAATTTTGAAATTAGGGTTTCCAATTGGGGATTTCTCCCAAAATTAGGGTTTTCATATTTAAACCAAATTTTCATTCAATTAGATTCGGTTAAGGTCACATTAGTTTAATTAGAGCTAATTTAATCCTCGTGGGAGCGATACTTGGACTCATAGTCCACTTTACTACTTGTTAGCGAACCGTACACTTGCGGTGGGTTTTAAATCGAAAGAAAATAATTTCGTGAACAACACCTCCCCCGTGTGTCTCCGGCACACAGTGACGATTTGTATACCCGTTTGACTAGATTTATAGCGGAGGAGGTCGGCACGCTACGACGAGATTTGACGGAGAGTGTCGATGATTTGGGACGAGAGTTGACAGGGAGGGTCGACGATCTAGCAGGGAAGGTCGACTATCTGACAGGGAGGGTCGACGATATGGGACGAGAGTTGACAGAGAGGGTTGACGTTCTATCCCATGATGTTGGAATACTACAGTCTTCCGTTGTCGACCTTCAGGATACAGTAACGACACTTAGAGATTTAGCCGGCAGACGATGGGGGACAAAGGGGATGGCGAAGATCATGATCGAGAGGGTGGCAGAGATGGTGATGGAGAGGGGGGTCACCCACATTTTTGGCGTGATGAGACATTGGAGTCATTGTGGTTGTCTATGGAGGGGGTGGCCCCGACGGGAGGGGCGGAGGGGGAGGCCCCGATGGGAGGGACAGAGGACGCTCGGCGTGATTGAGGGTAAGAGGCATGCTGTTGACGAGACGGAGCAGGTGGTCGGCAAGAGGTTGAGAGTGCCGTCACAGTATGTTGTTTCCCCCTTCACGGCTAAAGCCAAGAGGATGACGTTCATCAATGGGACGCACCCAAACTTATTCAGGGAATGTCAAGTGGAAAGCGTTCGAGACAGAGTGACGGAGAAGTATCCCCGGGTAAGTATTGTATGATTTTAATAAAGCACTATACGCTAACTCGTCTACGCTTATTTTAACATTTCCCTTTTTTTACTGAGTTAGCCGCACGATAGGTCAACGGACGATCTCAGACCCTTACAAGTGGTTCCACGATATTACCACTGCAAGAGTTTGGCTCGCCGATGATGTAGGTGAACTATTCATTTTGTGTATTTTATGTATACGTTACTTTGTATTTATTAAATGAATAACTCATACTTTTTTGGTGCTTCCTGCTGCAGCACATCAACCTGGCCATAGACTTGCTGCGAGATCGAGCTCAAAGACATCCAAAATCATTTTATGTCCATGGTCGAGTCATATTAAACACTGAATTCTTGCGCGCCGTTATCATAGAGTATCAGTCGCTCGAACTTATGGGTAACGAGTACACGGTGCCAGAATATATGCTCGAGTGTGTGATAGAACTGTCACCGAGTGTCGGGGAAAAATTATGGGAGGGTTGTACACATATGTACATTCCAGTGTGCATCAATAAACACTATGTTACACTGGAGATCGTTTTTGCTGACTCGACTATATATGTGTACGACCCAGATCATTCATGTTTGAAACAAAGCCAGTTGGAACAAAATCTGGAGTCTGTGGCTGTAATTGTTCCTATGATGGCCGGACGAGCGAGGATAAATGTACAGGACAGATTGCGGATTGTTCGGAACATGACGACAGCGCGACAGTCCGTAAGGTAAGTGTTTGAATTTTGTTGTTTTTATCTTTTAGATTTAGTTTTTAGTTACACAGTACTGAATTGATTCATTATTGTTCAATTGCAGCAGCGACTGCGGCATATTTGCCATTAAGTACGTAGAATTTTTAAGTATAGGGCATAAGGTTGATGGAATCAACCAGTTGTGGATACAAAACTGGAGAAAGAAGCTAGCATGTGATTTGTTCGAATTTAATGCTGATCCGTAAATTTGTATTAAATATATGTAACATTTCAATTGTAAATTTAATTATTTTTTGTGATTATGAAATAATTGTAAATTTGTGTTCAATGTATATAACATTCATATTGGAAATTTAATTATATTTTTTGTTTTGTTATTTTACACTTAGACTGAGCATGGAACTATTTTTTTTTATGAATCATTATAAATACCATTTATCAAGAATAAATATTGAACATCGAAAATTTATAAAGAACAAATATTGAACAGTGTAAAGTAAAAGGAAATATTATTCATTTAACGTACATGTCTAATCGTCATTTAGGGGAATTTGACTGGTACAAAATTGCAGAGTATACCCTACGGCTCTGCACCTACCACACCTACGCAGTCGAGGAAACTCTCCGGTAGATGGTATTTTAGATGTACTTGGACGTCCAGGACCACGCAGTTCAACTGCTTGTGGCAACAAATTATGAAATGGGAGAATGTGCTCGGGAACTTCCCACTTGGCTTCATTCGGTAGAGGAAATATAGTCTCAGCATATGCTGTTCTCCAAGACTCGGTCGTATAATACAAAGAGCATAACGTTCTCGCAGCAAAACCTCGATATATGGCCACCGCAATTGCAAGCTCACATGGAAAACTCTCCAACTGAAATCTTGTACAAGTGCATGTGTTATCAGTCAAGTCCACCATATATGCCATATTACGTGCACATTGCACAGAGAAGCGAAACTCATCTAGTGCTTCCACATTCAACTTCCTCACAACCTCTGCCGCCTTAAATAATTTCTCCTCTTGAGATGGGGCTAACACGCTAGTGCAACTTTGTGATGCCGCACGTCGATCATGAAATCACTGTTGTAGCTTGTTACGAATATTCTCAATCATAGCGAGAATTGGTAACTCTCGATCCTTCTTAAACAATGCATTGAGAGACTCCGAGTTATTCGACGTCATCATGTTGTATCGACGTCCTGAAAAGTATGACCGTGCCCAATGTTCGATCCCCATGTTCGTCAGATACTCCAACGCCGATAATGATTTATTTCCTATCTCGATCATGAACTTATTACACTCTTCAGCACTATAAGTTTCGGCTGCTCTCCTAAACAATGAAACGATGCCTGTGCCCTGATACCTAGTCTTCAAATTACCTTGTATATGGTACATGCAATACACATGATGTGCCTCGAGAAAAATTTCAGCAATACCGTTTATTATAGACTGTCCCTGATCGGTTACAAAGGCAAGGTCTTCGACTTCCCCGATCACTTCCCTCAGTTTAGAAAAGAACCAACGCATGGACAGATCATTCTCGCTGTCGACTATGCCGAATGCAATAGGGTAAATTTGGATGTTGGTATCTTGACATGTAACAATAATTAATTTGCCTTGATATTTAGTTTTCAGAGTTGTACCATCAACTAGAATTACGGGTAGCGTTGCATTTCGAAAACCCCGAATACATTGTCCGAGAGCCATGAAGAAATACTTAAAACAATTATCGCCCCCCGTCTCAATAAAAAATGTCGTGCCAGGATTAGTTGTCCCCATGTTATGGCAATACCTAACCAATTTAGCATAGCTCTCTTCAGCCTATCCCATTAAATCCTCCAACGCACATTCTTTGGCCTTCCAAGCTTTTTGGTAGTTCATGATCACTCCATACTCTCGACGGACGTCGTTAATGATGTCTGAAGGTCTGTAGATTATCCGTGGGTCCTGATACTTGTGCATTATCTGTCGACCAATAAACCATGCTCGAGCTTGCTTGTGATCGTTTCGAAGAATTCCCACTTCGCAAGTATGTTCCCGTGAATACTTGCGAATTACGAAACACTCATTCGTGTCCATCTTAATTGCTCTCAAGCGCCAATTGTAACTGTCTTCGACGTAGGCAACTGTCAACAATGACTTGTTTGATTTCTTTACCTTGAACTCAAAGTATATTTTAATGTCAGCCGGTGCACAGCTTCCTGCAAATCTTTTTTGGTTTCAAACAGTTGCTCGACCTGCAAATCCTCATCATCGGGAGCCACACGGGAAGAATTGGAGGACGGTCCACTTGTTCCAACCCGTGAGCTCCCACCCACCTCATGTCTCTGTCGGGATAAAGTAATCAAATTCTCATTTGTAAACTCATTTATATTCTCATTATCTTCAACTTCGACGGAATTCTATGCGTAACAGTGACATCACGATCAGGAGCAACTGTCTCAGGAATAACCACATCATCCGCAAGAACTATCTCTACTGTCTTCCAAAAACCTCAGTCATTATTATCCGCCCTATTTGAATCTTCGCGTTCACCTTCGATGACATCCTTCTTAACTAAAGTCACACCAAGAGCAGTCGGAGTCCGATGCATTTTATTCAATTCTAATAGATAATTCAATTTAGCATCATTAGTAACGACTACCGGTGGAATTGGAATGGATGAATCCACATAACCGTCGAATAGATATCTCAATTGCATATCGTATTGAAATTGATCGACATTCAGCTTATTTTGTAAATCGTTGTACATTTCTAAGTATGATGTACTATCTGTTATGGGAATTGCAATACAACCGCATCTGTCACCCGTCCATCTCCATTCCCACCAATTATTTTCATTCAATTCGAAATCACTGAAATAACAGACGGCGATTATCATATCTGCACGAAGAAATAGATTTAATCAACTTCATTTATTCATTATAAGAAAAAATTAGTGTCAACAAAAATCAGTGTAGAGTCGGTGTTAATTGGCTGTTAACAACCAAAACAGTTGACTGTTTGGCTGTTTTTGTGCAGAAATTCTTCTACAGTTCTAAAGAAAAATATTATACATTTGTTCAATTTTTTTTTTTTAGGTAAGATCTGTTAAAAAATTTTTTATGTTAACTACTATGTCCACATAAAATTTCTCTATTCAAACGTATACTAATTTACTGAAAACGAAATTAAACATGCGTAGATGTACTTACCGATTTGAAGTAATTGATATGAAAAAAATTTCCGGCTTCAATGTTTCAAAATCTTTCTAGAATTTGAGGTTCAAGCAGATGAAAAGATGAGAATTTTTTCTGTGTTGGAGGCTCGTTTTGAAGTTTTTATAAGTGGGGAAGTGTTTGATTTTCAATTATTAACTAAAAGGGTAGTAAAGTCCTTTCAACAATATATTGTTTTGTAATTGTACAAAACATTTAAGGGCATCTTTGTCTTTTACCATACAAGAGGTCGATGTCATAATATTCATAATTTTGATAGTCAAATTAAAATTTAGGTCTTTTGACTGGGTCAAACTTAAAAGTACCCCGGAAGTGAGATTGATTGCCTACAGTTACGTTTCCGCATTTTCGTGCAGTGAGTAACACGACTTTTATTGAATGGTCACTTCATCCTTCGAGCACGTATAAGCTTAAACCCACATTCGACCCGCCAAATTTTCGACCATTCCCCCTCCTTTCTCCCTAAACGTTCTCCTCTCTCTCTCTCTCTACTCTCCAACGGGTAAAACAACAATCATGAAGATCCTTCAACGTTAACCCCCTCCAAATCGTCTTTAACTGGAGCAAAATCCAGTTTTTGAACCCCAAGAAAAGAGAGAGATTTTTCAATGGTTCTTGAATTGCGCTTAATGGGTTGTTTTCTTGGGTGCTTTGGTGGTTCAAAGAATTCCAAACGCCGCACACAGATGGTTAATCGTGGCAGCCCTAGAGACCAAGTTAGACACTTTTCTTAGCTTAACCCAATTTCAGTTCTTTCCCTTGTTTGTACTTCTTGATTGTTTATTAATTTTCTTCGATGTTTTAATCTGTTAAAATCGAATAAGCGGGTTTTAGGTTGTGGGATTATCTTTTGGTTCGACTCTTATGATTCTTCTTTCTTGATGGAGCTTTAAATTTTGTTTTTCACCAAAATTTGAGTCCTATGTTCTATTATTTCCCCCAATGTAAAGCACAGACAAGTTCTTGATTTGTGCTTTGAAGTCACGACATTAGTATATCTGTATTTCGACTTTTGTTTGGATTCTGGGTTTTCTGAATTGAATCAAATTACTAAAATCTTGTTACAGAGAAACAGGGTTGGGAATGTTCAACGGCAGCAGGGTGTAATTTATGCAGCACAGAGTATCACTGTCACTCTCTGAAAATAACTGTTCTGTGGCATCTAATGTCAGATTGTATCCACCGAATCATAGGTACCACAATATTATTGACGGTAATGATGAAAGCCAAGAGTATGGTGATATTGACTTGGATGATCTAGACGTGATGGACGATCAAGATGATTCTGATTATGATCATGGAATTGCTTGCAAAGAAGTGTGGTCCGAGTCAGTTTTAACTGCATCTATGAAGTCAAGGACAGAAGATACTTCAGCTCGAACTATCAACGAGGAAGTAGAGCGTCCTTTGATACGGATTGCACTGCCCAAGAGAATAATGGAGGCTTTTGGACAAAAAATAAATGCAGGGATGGAAGTGACTGTCAATTCCGTGTTGAACCCTGTTGAGAATACTACTCAGTGGAAAGCCGTGAGATTAAAAGGGATGCAGCCTTTGAAGCCACAAAAGGAAAACTTGATTGCTGACCTTGAAGCACCCCACATTTCATTTAGTCGTTTAGAACCAAATTTTAAGCAATCTTCACATATTTTGAAGCCAAAATTGGATCATTCGAACAATGCAAATAAAGAGAGCGACATTGATTCAAGCCTCTCGAGCTGGTTGGTTTCGCCCGATATCACTCCTACAAAAAAAAATATCACAAGGTTCGACTTCAATGAGGAGCTTTGATGATCGAACAATTCTAGGTGCATTGACAATCGAGGATCTGAAACAGATAGCATCTTCTTCCCTGAGGAAGCCTCCTGGTCGAAACCCTGATGAGATGCCTATTATAGGTAATAGTTGGGACCTATTGGAACAATTTGGGTTCTGCTGAGCACTCTGATTCAGCCTCTACTTATAAAGGCGTAACTAAATAAAGGGCAATAAGAATGACATGAACGGAATCTTTGGAATGCTCAACCTGACATAAAATTTGTAGTTGTCGAATTCAGTCTAATCTAACGTACAAAACGTAGCCGGATGTTCTATATGCCATAGCATTTGTTCTCACGAGCCAGGCATTTATAACTTTAAATATATGGCCTAAAATTTTAACAGGCAAAATGTAGATGTCGAATTTTGACTTTATGTTTTGTTAAGAGCAGCTTAATAATAACACAATGTTCTCAGTTGTTATCATTTCTTTTTTCCTAAGAGCATCTCTAAGAAGCAATCTAAATACAAAATGTTATTTATTTTATATAATTAATGCTTAAAGGGAAGCTTTAAGAGACTCTTCGTTTTAATTTTTCAAAAATGAAGAGTGAAACTCACTTCTATTTTTAATATACAATGAATGCATTTAATAAGTCACAGATTTTAATACTTTACTTCTTACACTATTCAAAACATAACTGGCCATTGACATATAAAAAAATTATGTTAAATAAAATATGAGAAAAAATCAATAAATATTTCTTGAGAAAAGCAAAATGAAAAGTCAAAAAAGAGAGTATTGTTGAAGTGCATAAAATATTTTGCTCTTTAAATTTGTAGATACTCTATAATGCATAATACACTTTTAAAATAAAGAGTATTGAAGATGCTCAAGGAATTATAAAATTATTCTTCAGCTCCTCATATTAGTTTTGTTTCGGATAGGTCAGGCTACTAAAATTCCCTGCCCCAATTTGTCTCAATACTAGTGGGTGAAAGTGTGTTGCACTATAATTGGTTAATATTTAAAATAAGCGTATGTAAATTTTAGAAAAATTCATTTTTAAATTTGAAAGGTATTCATAAATTCGTTGAAATTGACTTATTTGTCATCAATTTTCTTTGTATATTTTTTATTCATTATATGAACATTTGAGAATTTGCATATATTTGTACTAGGTATTTTCCTATACAAAAGTTTGTGAAAAAAATTTTTTTATGCGGAATATATTTCTCTATATATATTAATTGAGCCTAAAATATGATTTAACTCACTCAAATTTTGCTCGTAATCCATACTATGATTATCTTAATTATATATGATATATAACGTAACAATATCTACACTATTGCATTAAAAATGATTTTTCATGTTGACAGACACACCATGCAAAATCCTAAATTATAGCTTAAAATGTTAAATGCAATTTTATGTATCAACTTTCTTCCAAGGAAATGATATTGTTGTCATTGGAGCTTGAGTGTAAGATTGCAAAAACGCAATTACAACATTAGAAAATAAAGTAGACATGGGCATAACCATAAAGGGAGAAAACCTCTTCAAACTTTTCAAAGTTTAACTAAAAAGAATTTTAAATCGGACTAAAAATTATTTATAATATGAAGAAAAAAGAAATTTTAAAACAATTTTAGAAAAAATATAATAAAAACAAAACAAATTAAACAATAGAAAGTTACGAAAATTAAATAAGGAATACATAAATAATTTTTAATTAAAATTCAAAAAATTAAGATTTATCATAAAAAGAAAAGAATTAAAATAATTTCAAACTTTTTTTAATCGTGAGAGCAAAAAGGGACCTTCAATCATTTCTCCACCACTTCACTGCAATCATCATCTCCACTGCAACATTTCTCCATTTTCACATATTACTTCACTTCATTTAATCCAATGCTAATAAAGAAGAAAACTAAATGATTTAACAAATTAAAGAATAGAAGAAAGAATTGCAGGCAAAAATAGAAAAAACAAAAAAAAATTATTATAAAGTTTTTTAATTAAGTTGAAATAATTAAAATTAAATTTAAAATTTTAATTAAAATTGAAAAAGTTACGTTTTATCAGAAAATGAAAAGAATTAAAAAGAATTTTAAATCTAAAAAAACTATTCATAATATATAAAAAAAAAAAGAAATTTTAAAATAATTTTCAAAAAATATATAATAAAAACAAAACAAATTAAACAAAAGAAAGTTACGAAAATTAAATAAAGAATATATAAATATTATTTAACTAAAATTGAAAAAATTAAGCTTTATCATGAAGAAAAAACGAAAAATCTTCGATTTCTCTCCAATCCATGGAGAACTTTCTCCCTGAAATCCAAGATGGAAACTTTCCATTTTCTCCATCCTGGATGGAGGTTTAGGCCATCCAAGATGAAGAAAAAATTTCCATCCTGGATGGAGGTTTTGATTAAAAAAGAAAAAAGAAAAAAAAACCTCCATTATGGCTGGATGGAGATTTATGGAATAAACCTTTTGCACGACTCTGTGCTGCAAGCTTAGCATTCTCCGCCCATGCACTCTCTGAATCATCACACATAAATAAAACAAGATTATAAAACTCTTATTTTTCTTTCTTAATCCATTTAATCTACCTTACAAAATATGTACAATATTTCCAGATCTAAGAGCACACGTTTTCCTATAAACAAATGAAATATACAAGAAAAAAGAGATTTTAAAATTTATAATAATGTGGGAGGAGCACAAACGTGGGTATTGAACTAATTATTCAAAAGACGAATCTCATCTGCACAACGTCATCTCCAAAATGAAGAGAAACTCCAAGTTGATTAACACACATACCATGAGATCCATCAACTCTTTCTGAACCTGAAATTACACCAAAATAGGCATAAATTCTGATTGAATTTCTCGAAAACTAAAGAACAAACAAGAAGTAAACACGAAAAATCAACAAATTCGATTAAAAAACACAAAGAAAAATAAAAAAATTGCACCTTTAGGTAACAGGATTAGAAGACCCCTTGACTTGCTTGGATGGGGTGGGTGATGATTGCTGCTCTTGCCAAAATATAACAACAAGAGATAGAAGATACTGGAAAATCAGATGAAGAAAATTAGCAAAATAAAGAGGTAAAAGCTTTGATTTTTTTCAAACACAGCACATGCTAAGTGATTGATAAACAAAATTTATGTATTCTGTAAATTTTTGGAGGAACCCAGAACATTGACACTCAACTTACGGATGAGACTTTGAAAACAAAGCCGAAAAAATATCAGCACCGTGTTAGAATATATTTTACATTGAATTGGAAGAAAGAGAGAATCAAACCCCCTCAACTTTTTTCCCCCAATTCGGGCATCTGGGGTTTTTAACGGGAAAGAATTAACGAACACACACTCCAAGTTTATACTGTAAAACTTATTATATACACACTCCAAGTTTACACAATAAAGCTAATTAAAATCAACTCTCCTACAAAAAAAAAGGGAAATAGCTCTGCGCTGCACGGAGCAACAGAGCGTGGAGCAAGAGCTCCGGGCTAGGTGGACCTTTGCTCTGTGAGCTGCACCTTCAAAAATTCGAGTCAACTTCATCGTTTTAATATCTTTCAATATCTTTAGATGGTTTTGTATATATCTATCTAAAATCAGCCAGTTTTGTCCAAACTTCTCTTCCAATTCAGATCAAATCAAATTATTAAATTCTCCGAAATTCCATCAATTCACCAAACAAAAATAAATAAATAAATAAACTTACATAAAACACGCAATCAACTCGATTTTGATTTGACGTCAAGGAGGAGGAAGAAGAAGAAGAAGAAGAGGAAGAAATGTCATGTATACAAAAGCTTGCAATGCTAGTTTCAACTAAAAAGAATGTATTAGATGTATACGGTCTATTTTATTTTAAATTATACTTAAAAGAATAGAACAAAAATACCTAGAATGCAAGTCGATATCCGAGGAACTGATGAACCCGTAATAATAGTACGTGCAATTGAGCAAATTATAATTCAGATTTTTTTTTTAATTTTTGGAAAGAAATGAAAGAAGATGAAGAAGAGCAGAGGAATGGAGAGGGATGATCGATTGAGTGAAAAAATGGAGAAATGGTATGGCTACATCTAGTTCGTCCAACACAATAAAAAATAAATAAAAGTACAGGACGATATATACTGGCGACTCGTATCCGGCCAATGCCTTCGCTCTTTTATATATTTAGGAAAACGGATGGGATGGAAAACATGGTGTGTCTCGAATCTTCCGAACCTTTCTCAAATCTATTTTATTTTGTGTTTTTCAATTTAAATTGTATTAAAATGTAAAAAATAAAATTAAAGAAATAAAAAAAAATTAAACAGGACGGTTAAGTGCGATTTCAATGAAATATACTATGTGATCACACATTGTTGATCGACAGATAAAATTGTGTTTCCTACTTTAATTTGCACTGTTTATAGAATGTATTTCTACCACGTATTTAGCTTACTTTGAAGGCCATATTTTGAGATACCCAGCATTTGAGAGAGAACAAAAAAAGGTTACAAGATTTCAACATTCACAATCACATTTTGAAGATTATTTCTTGGATTTTAGGTGAAGTAGACAATGCAACGTGAGATTTTTAAAAAGGATTGAAGAGATTTAAGGGATTCTCCTCTTTTTATTCCTACATCTTGAATTTGGATGATGTTTCATAAATGATTTGTTATGAAGTTTTAATATTAATTTAAAGAATTTGAAATTAAATATTTGTTTATCTTGAATGGTTGTTATGGTGTTTAATATTTTTAAATTACATAGTTAACAATTGAATTGATGTGTTATCTTTATTTTATTCAAGAGAAAGAATATGGAATATAGCACGTGATAATAATTGTTGTAAGTTCTGATAGAGGATTGATATGTACTATTATGTCTTGTATGATTAAATTTGACGTTCTTTTGTATTTTTGCAATTTAATCTCTTGTAGGTTATTGATCAAAAGAAGAACATTAATCGTCAACGTTAAGTAAATGTTGTTATTGTCTTGAGTAGTGTTGAACAACTTTACAAGTGCATCAAAATTTCTCTTTAGTTTAGTTATTATGTAATTAGTTATTAAAAGGGGAAAAAAATATTGACCATTCGGCTGGTGTTAATCAAGTATTTATTATTTGGATCTCAAGTTAACGATTTATTATTTGGCTCCTATACTGTAACTTGGGCTTACCTTAGACAAGGTAGACAATGACGCATTGGGCATTATTGCAAAGGTGGTGGTAACCTAGGATGCTACTACAATTGTTGATGATAGAAGCACTTGGAAAGCTATAAATAAGTGAGTTATACATATAAGAAACCTTATTAAAGTGTGTCTATTTCTCCCTTAACCGGCATTATTTGTATCGACATGTTTCCATTTCTTGTCCCTTACCTATAATTGTTCCGTAGGTTGCAAAGCAAGATTATGACAAGGAAAAACTGAACGAAAGAATTGTAAGTTTAGAGCTTAAAGCTAAAAGAGAAGAAGCTCGGAGTAGGAGATGTTTACAATTTCATGTTCATTTTTAGTTATTTTGCACGTGTTATTGAAATTTATTTTATTTACTTTTGAGTTTAAACTTGAATATATTATGTTCTCAAGAAAAGAATAATTAAAATAGTAATTAATTTTTTTTTTAATTTTTAATTCAAATTAGCAACTAAAATAACAACGGAAGTCCGTTGCTAATCATTGATGGATTTAATCCGTAGGTAATCTAAAACGAAAAGTTTTGTTGCTAATATCATTGCTAATTAGCTGCGAATTAAGTCGTCAATAAACATCGATGATTTTTTTGTCGCTAATTTAACGACTGCTAGGGAATTCGTCGCTAAATTAGCGGCGAGGGTTTCACTATTGAATTTTTTGACGCATCAATTCTATCTATAAAGGTTGTTAGCTCCAGAATTTAAGGCATCGGCGACGAAAATTTCTATTTCTGAAATTGCTCTTTTTTGTAGTGTTTCTTTAAATCACATAGCCTTGAATATGCTTTCATTTTATTACCAATAAATAGTACTCGTTATGTCCCACAAATATAAACTTGTTTCTATTCAGAAATGTTCGCCTGAAACTTAACAAGAGTAGGGGATCGTTGTACAAGTAATAAAATTTGTGAGTTAAGAGTGTCGTTCCCTCGAGAAATAAGGTCTAATTTGTAATTCAATAATTACTATTGAATTCGAACTGTGGTGACATCAAAAGAATTGTGATATGTTTGTTATTTATTCTAACTTTACCTAAAAAGCAATAAAAAATGATTAAATCTAATGTGAGTGTTTGCATTGGAATCTTGAATTCCCGTATTACCACTTATTTCCATTCTTAATTCATAATCTAATAAATTCATGCATTCAAGTTAATCGATAATTTACTTCTATTCAATATTCTTTTTCTAGATATATTAAACTTATGTTGAACACAATCCGATTCTATTTCGAATCCAAATTCATATGAAAAACATATATTGATTTACAGGATTTATTACAAGATTGTACATACCATAGATATTATTCCTAATACCTATTGTCCATGTGTTATTTTGCCGCATTCTAGACTTATTATGAGTACTCCTACATTACTATAAGCGGTTATTATTTAATTGGTGATCAACCAATCAAGAAATACGAAATTATTTGTCTTGAATTAAAATAAACAAACAATAAGGTTCATCATTTATCCAATATAAAGGAAAAATATATCCAACCATCCTAAATATTATTTTATACAAGAAATAATAAAATAACATCACCCGAATCGAAGAAATATGGAAGAAGGTAGAAAAATAAATTTTCTTGAATGAAATCTTGATTTTGAATAGATAATCTTCAAGAATCTTGCACAATTCCCTTGATGTTGATGATCTAGCCACGATCTTCGTTTCCAAAATATGTTGAATCTATGAATTTTTAGGTCTAGGAAGGTCTCTCTATGTTCTGGATGGATTATGGTATTAATAGGATGCCCAAAAAATTATTACCAAAGTAGAATTTCAATTCGAGAAAGAAACAAAATCTCGCCTCGAAAAAGTGTTATGCGGTCGCAAAGTACAAATGGAAGCAACAACACAAATAAAACATAGCTGGTCCCAAGAGCTCTAGAGGTATAGATGCGATTGCATCTAATCAAACCTATGCGACCGCATAGGTATAATATTTTCGCACTAGACAGCTTTCAATAATTTGGTTATATCTTTCTCTCCCGATATCCAACTGAAGTGATTCAAAGTACATTGGAAAGCTAACTCAAAGAGTTACAATTCTTAAATTGATATCATTATTTCAATTCGAATGTTTGCTATGTCAAATCCTAACACTCTCGAATCTTCATTGTGAGGTTCGACACAACTTTTGAGTATTTTCACTCTATTCTGAGAACTTTGAATTTCCTCCATTTCAGCCTTTTTCTCTTGTAATATTTTTCATTTATCTTCCAATTGTATTCATTTTAAATTCTTGAAATCTTTGATCTTCAATTCATCGTTCATCTCATCTATGAATTGTTTGTAATTTAGTCCCCAAATTTCGGATTTTGCCCATTTTTCACTATTTTTTGCATTTCTTTCTCCAATTCCTCATCAAACATCGAGTTTTACTCACAAAATGTAATAATATCACACAATTTAGGTAGTATTTTATTCAAAGAACAGTAAAACATCATCTTTTAGGATCTCAAATAAGTGTAGAAACTACACTAATCAGGAAACATAAATTTTTCTTACCTTTCTTTAATATACTCCAACATCAATTAATGATTTAAATGGACGTCGTTCATATTTATCGATAACAAAGTACATTAAATAAAGATATATTAGAAAATAAAAAATCAACTATACCCTCAACAAGAAATGTTGTCTATAATTTGGGATAGACAAAAAAAGAAAGCAAATATATCTTTATGGGACAGAGGAAATATATGTAAAATTTACAAGGACTTATGCAGCAAACTTTACTTAAGTTACCTTTGATCTGCCTTCCTTTTGTGGATTCCTTTATTTTGTGTAAAATCCAAAAACAAATTCTATAAGCCATTTAGGTTTTTCATATTTAAAGATTAAACATCCTGCAACCAAACCAATTAACGTTCCACATCCGTACCCCAGAAGGACAACTTGCCAGGTAAATCCATCTAAAAAGTTATCTTCTTGTGGCAACATTGAAAGCTTCGGTTGCTCTTTTCTGTCATTTGACTCATCTCTACACATCTTTGTCAATGGGAATCCACACAATTTTGTGTTGCCAACATATGAACTATTATCAAACGTAAGTAGCTGCCCTTGCAGAGGTATCGGCCCAGCAAGATGATTGTGTGAAACGTTAAAGACTGCCAAAAATGTCAACCTTGTTAATTGCCTTGGAATTTCTCCCACCAATTGGTTTGAGCGAAGGTCTAGCGAGTCGAGTAAAGTCAAATTTTGTAGTGATGAAGGGATATAACCTGTGAAGCTGTTGTAAGATAAGTTTAAAGATCGTAGCAGCTTAAGCTTTCCTATAGAACTTGGAATCTCTCCTCCAAATTTGTTGTTGGATAGATCAATGGCTGTATAGGCTCTCAAAATTCTCACTGACGGAAACTCAACCCCTTTCCGCACTATTGAAAAAGGATCTTTGTAGTATCCTCTCTCTTCATTTTCAGTCCGATTCATCATGGCTTTGAATTGCAATAAATATTTAGTTGGTACAAGTCCAATGAACTCATTTTGGGAGAGGTCGAAAATTTGCAGCTTAGGAAAGGGAACTGTTGCCTTTGAAGCAGATATCGTACCATGGAATCTGTTGGAACTCAATACAAGAACTCGAAGGTTTGGAAGACTTTCTGTCCAAAAGGGGAATGAACCACTTATGTCATTGTTTCCAACATCTATTACTTCGAGTAGCCTACAATTAACCAAGGTATGGGGTAATGTTCCTTCAAATCGATTGCCATTTGAGTTGAAGGCCTTCAGTTTACATCCACTGTTGCTAAAGTTTCCTAAAAATTTCGAAACTGTCCCTTCCAACCTATTATTAGCCAGATAAAGATGTTCAAGGAAACTTAAACTGCAATTGAACGATGGGAAGTTGCCTGAAATATTATTGAAGGCCAGAGAAAAAACGCTCAAGCTACAAAGGTTCGAGATGGACTCTGGTAGATGCCCACTTAATAGGTTTGTATTGAGATCGAGAATCTTCAGTGGCCTCAAATTTCCAATCTCTATTGGAACTGTTCCAGTTAGATTGTTGAAGAAAAGGTTCAGCAATTCCAGTTTTGTTAGATTCCCGATTGTTGGAGGTATCGAACCTGATATCAAATTGTCTGAAAGGTCTAGGCTAATCAGATTATGCAACCTTCCTATTTCCGGTGGTATAGACCCTGAAAATGAATTATTGGACAGAAAAAGATGATTGAGATTTGTCATATAAACAATTTCAGATGGAATTTTCCCAGTAAATCTATTAGAGTGAACCCGCAATGACGTTAATTGACTCCAGTTTGAGAAAAGATAAGGTGATATACGGCCTGAAATATTATTGTAAGACACATCGAACCATGATAAATTGGTCAGATTGGTCAAGGACAAAGGCAAGGATCCCATGAGTGAATTTAGGGAAAAATCCAAGTAGGTAAGATCCGTGCATAGGCCAAGCTCAGAAGGAATAATGGAATTCAGGCGATTGAGACGGAGGTCTAGGCGTTGAAGATTCCTCAGTTTGCCTAAAGAGGATGGGATATTTCCTTGAAATGAATTGCTAAAGAGTTCAAGGATTTGCAACTTGGGCATCAAACTGAAGATATCAGGGACTGAACCAGACAAGTAGTTCTTTGCTAAGCGAAGATCTTTCAACTTCGATAGCTTAGCTAGATTTAATGACAATGGCCCTCGAAATGAATTACGGGTAAGGTTAAGATATTCAAGCTTTCCTAGATTAATGAATAATGATTCCGGGATTTGGCCACTCAAAAGGGTTTCTGACAAATCAAGATAAGTAAGGTTCCGACAATAGAGTATGAAACCAGGGAATTCAAAAATTGGATTGAAGGAGAAACTGAAGTGCGTCAAATAAGGGAAGCTCGGAACTTTAGACCATTTGGGAGATTTCAAAAAATTTAACCCAAAATCCAAGTACTCTAGCTTTTGAAGATCACTAATTTGATATGGAACTTGACTTGTGAAACTGTTGTTGTAGAAACTAATGGACCTAAGGTCTTTCAAATTCCCAATCTCAGCTGGAATGATGCCCCTAAACAAATTGTTGCTGAGGTCCAAGAATGTGAGCTTGAAAAGACTTCCTATCGCAGATGGAATCGACCCACTAAAATTGTTACAGTTGAGGTTGAGACTTGTTAGATTTGGAAATGAACCAAAGCCGAGTTGGTCAAGAGTGCCAGTGAGGTTTGCACCAGATAAGTTTATCTCAGAAATCAACCCCCCGGGGTTACACACAATGCCCTTCCATCTACAATGATCCGTGAGATTTTTGAACGCCCATGAATCGAGAGACTCATGAGATGATAAGGCGTTCTTCCATCTTACAAGAGCCTCTACTTGTGTTCTTGCAGTTCTTGAAGCAACGTTGAGTGGAAGTAAAGAGAAAAGAAGAAAATTAACTAGGAAAATTGTGAAGATATGGTTCACCTAACCCCACCACCTAATGTTGTGAGTTGATGGGAGTGAGGTTGACACAATAAGGTCTTCCCTTCCTTTGGCAGAGGCATGGTCTTTCTTCCTACCCCTTCATTATGTACACTCTACCATTATATATAAAACATGGGGGCAGCTCTCGTTTGGTATTCCCAGCAGCAGCAGAGTGTGGAGCTCTAAGTTTTCATTAAAAAGGGTGGTGGTTCTTCATTGGTTTTTCCCCTCTCTCTTTGGAAGGCAATTGGCATAACATGGGGTTGTTCCTGAGCCTAGAAAAACACCCATAAATCGAAGAAGAAGCTGCCCAAAGGAGGAAGGAAAGCTGGACAGAAATCGGCTGAAAAAGGGTTGTATTTTTCCATTCCCGTTTTTCTTGTTTTTTTGCCTTGAATCTTGTTTGTTGATTGTTGTTTTGGTTGTTTGAACTCCTAGGATCCCCAACAAAAATGAAGACCCTCTGGGATGTTTTCATTCCTACTGGTATGAAAGGATGGTTTTTGGGACTAAATTTGAAAACACAAGTTACAAAAACTGTTCGGCCAGCTTATTTATAAGAGCCCACAAAATGGAAAAATTCATAGGAATGACTAGGTTTCCAGGATGATATGCAGGGGAGAAGTCTTCTAGATTGTGGAAATTAATGATAAATGAAAGAAAAATCTGATTGTCGCAAGATGAATCCAACTGGGTCGTAAAAACCACGTAGTTGCAAGATGAATCCAACTGTTTCCAGGAAGATACACAGGAGAGAAAAGTCTTGTAGTACTGCAGAAAGAATGGACAGGTCCCGACACCTACTAGAAGACTTAGAAGCCAAGAAGATTAGTGGAAAATAATGGAATATGAAAGGGAAACTGCATTGTTTATTTATAGACCGTGATACATCCAATGGGGTCGTGAAACGTATTTATGTAGCCAACCTTAAATTTACTAATATATAACCTAGTTTTTTTATTTTATTTTTATTTTCATAGCACAAGACTATACTACTCAAACTGCATTGTATACTCATCCAGGGGCGGACGCAGACATTTTAGACTAGGGGGTCAGTAACGAACTTTTAAAAAAGTGATGAAAAAATTAAAATAAGATATATCTTATTACAATTGCTCTCTACGTGTTCTCATACTTTGATAACGTTCAATAATTACATCATTTTCAATCTTATCAAAAACATCTTTCTCAATATATGCAATCAAACTATCATTCAACCATTGATCTTCAATTCGATTGCGCAGACAATTTTTGACGTAAGTCATCGCAGAAAATGCTTTCTCGGCTGTAGCAGTAGCCACGAGAAGAACTAAGGTTAGTGTCACAAGTTTGTAGACTAATGGATACACTTCATATTTATTCTTCACAACCAACTTCTGTGCAAGATCGCTAATGCCTTGTAATTCTTCAAAGTCTTCAAAAGTGCGTATATCAATAATATACGTATCTAGTTGATCATCAAGTTCTAGGATATCTGCTGCATCAAAATCTACCTGATAATACTGACATAGTCGAATCAATTTGATCTTGTCAAAAGCAGCAAATGAATTATTTGGAGATAAACATGCAACACAAATAAGCAAGTCACTATTTGCTATAGAAAAACGATCATTCAACTCTTGAAGTTGCATATCAATGACGGCATAAAACATTTCCACACGAAAATGATGCAAATTTGTCACTGTCTCACGCCGTGAACGACCTACAGTTACGAACATATCATCCATATCAGGAACATTGATCTTGTGAGTTTCACAAAACGAACAAACCACTCCCAAAAAAGAATCCCATCCATCATCTCTCACGGTTTGGAATTGTGTTTTACATATTTGCACCAATTTCGTAGCATTAACAATATCTTGATCTTTTCTTTGTAATGCTTTTGACAATTCTTTTGAAATCCCTAAAATCTTTTTCATGAGATATAGATTAAATGCAAATTCAAATCTTAACATCAACTCCAATGAAATGCATGCATCACCTCTTGTTCCGGTACTTATAGAATCAGTAGCAATCATCTCAATGACTTCGACTATAGTTGAAAACATGATAATCAAGTTAATTAAACAACTATAGTGAGAGCCCCAACGTGTATCCCCAGGACGCTGAAGAGTAATTTCTTGATTGAGACCTCGTTCGCTTGATATTTCACCAATACTGAGTGATTCAAGAATTTTCAATCTTTGATTCTCTCGAATAAGATCACTCCGTTTAGCTGATCCTCCAACAATATTCACCAATCTATGTACTGTAGTGAAGAAAGTTTCAATCTTCGGATGTTTCTGTGCCACGGCTACAAGAGCTAATTGAAGTTGATGAGCAAAGCAATGAATATAGTAAGCACTTGGATTTTCTTTCAAAATAAGTGCTTTGAGGCCATTATACTCACCTCGCATGTTACTAGCTCCATCATATCCGTGGCCTCTCAAATTAGATATGCTTAAATTATGCGTTGAGAATAATTGATCAATTGCAGCCTTAAGTGAGGCAGCTGTGGTATTCAAAACATGAATGACACCAATAAAATGTTCCAATATACACCCATTCTTCACATAACGAATGACAACTGACATTTGCTCTTTCACAGAAATGTCTCGAGATTGATCAACTAAAATTGAGAAGAAACTATCACGAATATTTTCGATAATCACATGTAGACATTCAGAAACGATAGCATTTACAATATCTTTTTGCACTCTTGGTGATGTTAATTTCAAATTCTCAGGTGCATTTGTCAAAGCAACAGCCTTAATCTCGGGATTATGATCACACAACCAATGCAATAGTTCAAGAAAGTTTTCTTGATTGTATGAATCTTCAGATTCATCATGTCCACGAAATGCCATCCCTTGTAGTAGAAGAAATCGAACACAATCAATTGAAGCATTTAATCGAATTCGATAATTTGTTCGAGCTTGATGCGATTGTTTAACGAGACAAGATCTAATACTTTGTTCTTGATTCTTGAACAATTCATATTTGACCCGAGCTTGATTGTGTGCACTACTTGAAGCCCCAACGTGTTTTCTTATATATTCTTTCTTTTTCCAATTTGAGAATCCACCTTTAACAAATGAACCACCATTCAAACCGAAAAGATAACAATAAAAGCAAAAACTGCATCATTTGCTATACTGTATTCCAACCAAGTGGAATGCTCATTATACCACGAAACACAAAATCGTCAGTCTATTTTACCTATTCTTGTGGGTTGAAATATATGATTGCGAGGTTGACAAGGACCTCTTTGCATATATGCTCTTCGAATCACATCTCGAATATTAATATCATAATTTTGTATTGGAACTCTCAATCCAGGATCAGAGGGAAGCTGTGCAACATCAACATCCCCAATATTTCCAACATCTCCAATATCCTCAACATTTCCTCCACTATCCCCAACATCCCCAATATCCTCAACATTTCCAACGTCACCAATACCCCCAAATCCAACATCAACATCTCCAACCTCTCCAATACCCCCAACGTCTCCAATATCCCCAACATCTCCAACATCAACATCTCCAATACCCCCAACATCAACATCTCGAACATCGTTTTCATCCCTTTTCTTTCGAACATTCCTTTCGTCAATATTTTGTTCATCACAAGAAATCGCAGATGTACGTTTAAAGTATTTTTCCATAACTGAAACAAACCAAAAATGAAAAATCAACAAGATTAGAAATGCCTAAATCAGTTTATACTATGTCATACCTAATTACCTACCAAAAGTCAGACAGTTTCAATCTTCCCAATTCCAAATCAATATTATCAATTTACATATAAATAAGTAACAAACCCGAAATCAGAAAATGGTCAATTTCCTAAATCAAAGCCCTAAATCAGAATTCAGAAATCCCTAAATTACATTTATTGGGCAGGAAACCGAACAGGAATCATAATTGATTAATTGTATTGTACATAAATCCAATTTAAGAAATAGAAGTAACTAACAGCACAGAGGTAGGCAGCAAAGCAGGCTAAGCACTAAGCAGTTACTGTCGAGAAGAATTCAAAGAAAAATTTTGAGTAAAGCTTCTAACTTTCAACTTTCAAGTCAGTAAAAATGGTCCGCCCGGGTCCGGCGTCGGTTGTTGCAGTCGCATGGAGGCAGGTCAGGCACGAAGCGGTCCAGGTGGGGGTGGCCGACTGGCCGGTGCGTGCACTGCGTGGGAAAGAGTAAGTCTGTGATGTATTGTAATCTGTAGAAGCAAGGAACTGGTGGTCGGTGGTGGGAGTGCATTGTGCGAGAGCATGGCTGCCGCCTGCCGGAGAGTGAGAGACGAGAGTCGAGTGAGAGAGAGAAGTCGTTGTCTCAAGTCTGTAGAAGCAGCCAAGCAGGGAAGAAATGTTGGGTTTGTGACATTTGTCTATTTTAATTTTGACCTACTATTTATTTATATTTAAAAAAAAAATCCTAAAAACTGGAGGGTCAATTGACCCTGCATGCCCCCACCAGATCCGCCAGTATACTCATCACCAATATATTGCAAGATTCATCATGATTGGAGCTTTTCCTCATGGAGCTATATTTTTCATTAGAGATTACAATCCGAAGCAAAATGAAGATAATGTATTGGCAAGAATGTTAGACCATAAAGAAGCTATTATATCTCATTTAAGTTGGGTCAATTTCTTTCCGGGATTCCATACCTTGGGACTTTATTGTTCATTGCTTGTCTTGTTTCCAGGCTTTGGTGGTGCCAAGGATCAAACCAGAGACTTGATTTCTTAAAGTACAAAAAAAAATCATTTTGAATAGGGATTTTTGGAAAATATGTGATTAACAACAAAGAAAAACTTTTTAATTATGTGTAATATTATTTTAATGAAGAATGTGTGGTGAAAATGAATTTTGAATAAATAAATTTGTGTCTCTAAAATGGTTATCTCGTAGCTTTTCACCCTTACCAACAAATATAGTGTAAAAAAATTGACCATTGGTTATAAAAGGAAGCCATCATTCTCATATAGCTAATTCACTTTTAAAAAAATTATATCTTACATTTTTAACTTGATGTAAATTTACTTAAATAGATAAAAATAAAACCAAATAAATTATATCAATCTAATTCATCAACTAAAATTTATCATCATTAAATGCTTTTGAACCTTTTATAATCCTTTAGCGGGTGTTTGGCCCCACTGACGGACCCACATGGGGTCAGTTGACACCACAAAATTTTTTGGTTTTTTGCCTTTTTTTTTTGGGTTTAATATGTGAATTATGCTTGTCCTAGCATTTTTTTTTGTACAGTAAAGATTAAATATAACCTTGTTCAATTGATTATTTCCAATTGCACAAGCCCATTAATTGGTATTTCACCTATGCAACTCCATTCTCTCCACTCCTTCACGTTTTGGGATTTTCTTTCTTGTGCTAACTTTGTGATCTTTATTCCGTTTAGGTAACCAATCGACACCCTACTTGTTCGATTTTACATATTTTTGTTCTAAAATTCAACTACAATTCCTCATCGCTTATTAGTTATTATGTAGTCTACAAGAAAAACATAAACATCTAAACAAATCGACACTGCCATATTATGGAAATTATCAATATAGCATTTGGATAATTTTTTTTGTGATTATTTGATGACTTTTAGAGAATCATGCATTTATCCTTATCCGATTAAATTATGGGGTTTGGATCTAATTGCTGCGACTATAAATAAGAAATTAAGAAGACAACTATAAAATTTTGTGTGAATCTAGAAAGTATGATTTTGGTCTCTGCTAGTATTTAAAAAAAAAATGGTTGATATCATCTTGTTTCTTCTTACTATTTATTCAACTGAAATAGCAAATTTTCTCATCTAGATTTTGTGCTCATATTTTATTAATATTGAATTTGATTTTGTAACATTCATGGAGAAATATTTTAAATAAAAATCCTTATTTTCGAGTGCGGAGCAAAATTTAGATGAAGCGAGTGTTCAAAACAACATATTATGATATGTTGTTCTAAAAAAAATTGTATTTTTATTTTGACCCCACAGCGCCAAATGTCTGACTCCGTCCTTGTTTGGCCCATTCTTTCCACATTTTCCACTCTAATTTTCATTTTTGTGGGCCCCACATTTTAAATTATTGGTTTTTGTTTGACAACCAGAGGTACCACATTTTGAATATTCAAGACTGGAGGCGTGGAGCACATATTGAAGATGTCAATTACATTTATGCCCTTGACATTATTGTTTTAAATTGGGTAATTAGCACGAAGCGTCCCTACCTTTTATGATTTTTGTGAAAAACATCCCTACTTTTCGTTTTTTGGCGCATTTCATCCCTACCTTTACATTTTCTTGTGCAAAACATCATTTTCATCATTTTTCTCAATAAAAGGCTATAAAATGACCAATATACCCTTCTATTTAAATTAAAAAAAACTAATTGCAATCATAGTCCCAATTTTAAAAAAAGTTCAAAAGAGTCCCAAACAAAAAAAATAAAAAGTACATAATCCTCGAAAATTAAGTAAAGAACATACAGATAAAACAAAAGAAATAAAATCTCGAAAATTCTGGTTTTATATATACAAACTGTTACCCTCGGATTTCCGGCCATAATCCTCGAAAATTAATCTCCTCATGTTGATTTCAGTTCAATATCTCTTACAAAAGTTGCACTCCATCGTTTACTGGAAACCTTTTACAAACAACACTGAATGAAATTCTTGAAATCTTCTAATGCACTTCCAACAAGCTCGGTGGTTCGCCAAAGCATATGGCACACATAATTGTAGCCCAGTCAGGTCTTTACTCCTCCGACAAGGAAAATGGCCCATGAACAGTTCCAGTAGAGTCAATCCTAAGCTCCATATATCATCGGCGTACCCGTTGTAATTGCCGTCATATGTATTCGGGTCGAATCTTTCTGGGCTCATATAAGCACAAGTTCTAGTGTAGGAATTGCAAGGATCCAATGTCCAGTGCATGATTTTACTGACTCCAAAATCAGAAATTTTCACTTCAATTTTATTGTTTACTAATATATTTGACGGCTTCAAAACTTTGTGAATGATCTTGTGGGAGTGTAAATATTTTTTTGGGGACTCTTTTGAACTTTCTTTAAAAATTGGGACTATGATTGCAATTAGTTCTTTATTTTTATTTTTTTTAAAATTTAAATAGAATGGTATATTGGTCATTTTATAGCGTTTTTTCGAGACAATGATGAAAATGATGTTTTGGACAAGAAAATGTAAAGGTATGGATGAAATGCGCCAAAAAACGAAAGATATGGACATTTTCCACAAAAATCATGAAAGATAAGGACGTTTCGTGCTAATTACCCTTTTAAATTTCATGTGAACTGCATTGGTTAAAATGTTGAGGGTAGTTGCATAAATTTCCAATTACAAGTTGAGTCAACAAAAGACGGCTGCATGGCCTCCTAACTATTCCAACGATAAGGAATCTTGTAAAAATGGGAAAAAGGGGTACCAAACAAGTTTAACTAAAACTCTTATATTAATAATAACATCCTTTTCAATTAAAGTCAAAACAAACAATTAAATAGACACAGTTAGAGCAAATATCATCTATGTTAGGATCAAATTTTGCAACTAACAAAATTAGAAATTTTCAAAATTGTAATTGACAATTTCCTTAGTCAAAATCATGTCCTAATTGAATTGTATATGGAGATTATTGAGTTGTAATCAAAGTCAAAATAAGATTGATAGAGTCCAATCTTTAAGTCAAAATAGTTTGGGGATGATAAGAGTCCAAGAAGAGGTCAAAGAAATCCAAGAAGAGGATCAAGATTCAGAATTCAAGAAGTTGATTCAAAGAAAGACTCATCGACGCTAACTTTCCCCAGCGCTCAAAACAGCGAGCCCATTGCTCAATTAATGCGACTTTGGCGCTCTAATGATGGACCAACAACTCGTTTGCAGCGAGAGTTTCGGTCTAGCGACTGTATGTTTTCCAAATTTTCAGATTTTTCCTATTTGCATAAAGCACGCATTTTTATTCATTTTTCATCCCAAATAGTTCCATTATAAATATACAACCACATGTACATCTTAAGGAGCGTTGAATCATTATTTTGTCTTAGAGATCTTATTATTAAAAATCATAAATGCATTCCTTTTATTCTTAGATTCAACACAATATTCATATTTTCATCCCAAACCTCGTTTCATCATTTCTTGAGTTTCAAATTAAGTCAAAAGGACATATTTTGAATTCCAATTTCTCCCGCCTCAACTAGAGATCAAATCACAAAAAGGTCCTTAAACAAACACCAAAAACAAAACCATTTACACTCCAATTCAAAGTTCTAAAACTTGGGAAAAGGCGCTTGGAGTTCCAATGCTTCGAAACAAAAGGAGTTTGTTCTTGGTAATCTAGAAAGTACAAGCATGTACAATCAAAGAAGTTCCTTGGTAATCTACCAGTTAGGTGGTCAGAGTCAGTTAAGGTTTACTAATGTCTGGACTAATTATAAGTTAACATTTTTATTCGATCATTTACTACAAGTTTGTCCGAAAGTTATTTCTTGATTTGGATTTTCCTCTGTGATCATCTTTGGCATTCTTTATTCTTTATGTCTTTTCTTTTGATCTTGATTTAAATTGATTGACATAGGTTTAATTGGCTTAATTAAATTTAATCATCTAAAAACAATTAATAAAGATCTGTTACTTTTAATCATTTTAGTTTTGCATTTGGGTCTAAACAAGTATAATTTCCAATAAATTGTATTTGCACAGTACATACATTAAGAAATTCAAAGTTTTCAATCGATATTGGAGCAAGATTTTAATCCTTGACCGAATTTATCTAGATGAGTCAATCATTATCCATTTTCTTACATTTTGATGGTAGTAATTATGCTTATTGAAAAGGATGAGAACTTTCCTGAAATCTATGAATATGAGAGTTTAGATCAGGGTACAAAAAGGTTGGATTGTCCCTTCCACAACTGTTGCGAAGGTAGTTATCCCTATCAAGGTTTCCACTGGGTCTAAAAGTGATTTATATGAGTGTGACTGGAATAGTAGAGTCCATCATGCCATCTTTGTTGTTATGTCCATTGAGGAGTTTAAACGAGTGTCTATGTGTGTGTGTTAGGTTTGTGAGCCAAATCAGGTTGAATTTTTTTTGGAAATAAATTATTTCCTTATTTTCATGTGAAAATTTTGTTTTTTATTTTCACGTGATTTTTATGAAAATATATTATTTCCTTGTTCGACATTATTTTCATTTTTATGCTATGCCATGTACCTATAAATAATGGTATTCTCTTTCAGTTTTGTTCAAGCAAGAATTGCTGAATTCTTGTATTTCTCTCCATATTGTCAATTAATAAAACGTCGTGCTTTTGTGATTAACTCTCTTTGTTAATTTCTTTATTTTTAAATCTTATTTCTCATTGCGATCTTAATTACTTTATAGCCCGTCATTAATCTCATTTCCTACAATCCTTCCGAGTCCAATAAGTGGTATCAGAGCTAGCTCTTCTTCTGAGGATTGGTCAAGGTTTTTTTAAAGATGACTACCATGAAGTTAACATTCCACTGCTAGATTGCAATACAAGATTTTCTTTGTGGCAAGTAAAGATGATGACTATTCTGGCATAGTTGGATTTGGATGATGCGTTATTGGGCTTTAAGAATATGCCAGCTAATTGGACAATGAAAGAAAAACAATAGAGGGATCGGAAGGCTTTGTCGTTGATTCATCTGTCCAATAATACTCTGCAGGATGTCTTGAAGGAGAAACAACAGCTACTTTGTGGTTGAAACTGTAGCAGTTATGTATGATCAAGAGTCGTACCAATAAACTGGCTCTAAAGCGGAAGCTGTATACCCATCGCATGACAAAAGGAAGGTCGTTGGAAGACCATATTGCAGTGTTCAAAGAAATTATCACAAATTTGGAAATGTTGGAGGTTAAGTACAATAAAGAGGATCTTGCCTGGATCCTGTTATATTTGCTGCCTGGCTCTTATGCGTCGTTTCAAGACACCATTTTGTATAATCGAGATACTTTAACTATAGACGACGTCTATGCTGTTTTGCACTCAAAAGAGAAGTTGAATCATTTGGTTGGAGCTACATCGAGAGATGAAGAAGCTCTTGTATCGCATGGTAGTGACAGAGGGGCAAATCGAAGAATAATAGCAATTTATTTTGCTTTTACTGCAGACATAAGGGACATATTCAGAAAGATTTTTTGATAAGTTGTAGGCTAAAGGTGATTTAGCTACAAATCGTGGAGCGTAACCTTTGACTTCAGATGAAACAAATGTAGTTGAGAATTTTTCAGAAGGTGGAGATGTGATGTCAACTGTGGTATCTGATATGGAATCTAGGCCTGACGAGTGGTGGGTTCTCTATTCAACATATTCGTATCATATGTGTTCTAATCGAAATTTCTTTCAAACATATGAGGCTGTTAAGCAATGTGAAGTTGTGATAGAAAACAACCAGTCTTGTCGTGTTGATGGAATCGGTCGAGTCAGATTAAGGTTGCGGGATGGGATAGTTAGAATAATTTATCAGGTTCGACATGTTCCAGACCTGAAAAAGAATCTCATCTCACTTAGTACTCTGGATGCAAAAGAGTATAAATTCTTCGGTAAAGGTGGAGTTTTGAAAGTTTGAATGGGTGTCTGGGTTGTACTGGAAGGATGAAAGAAGTCTCAGTTGTACATCTTGCACGAAAGCGCAGAACTAGTTAAGAGACATCGGGACAAGTTCAGTACCTTGGTGGATATTCAGTTCGGTACAGATGCTCTTGTGACGGGCTATAGGTCGGTTCAGATCATTGCTCAGAGGAGCATTGGTGATTCCGCTCTACCAACAATTTCAGCCTATACATTAATTTGCAAGGGTTGGACTCATGGAATGTGAGTACCATTTTTAAATAATGTTTGGGATGCTTTTGGGGACATTGAAGGTGACATTTTGAGCAATGGGCCTTCTCATCTAACATGGACCCTGTTTGGTCAATAGAACTTCCTCGATGAAATTTTGGGAACCCAGGATTTGGGTTCAGGTGTCGCTTGTAGATGCCTTACAGAGGATGACGATTTGATTTGGAGAATTTTGGTTACTCTGTTGAGGAGATTAGCTATTTCGATGCAGACGGATTTGAAATCTTGAGATTTCATTCTTTGTACCAGAATTTAAGTCAAGATAAAGATTGTTGGGTTTGTGAGCCAATTTAGGGTGGATTCTCTTTGTAAATAAATTGTTTCCATATTTTCTTGTGGAAAAATTTGTTTCTTTATATTTCACGTGATTTTTATAGAAATATATTATTTCCTTATTCCATATTATTTCCATCTTTATGCTATGCCATGTACCTATAAATAGTGGTATTCTCTTTCAATTTTGTTATAACAAGAATTGCTGAATTCTTGTATTTCTCTTCATATTGTAGATTAATAAAACATCGTGCTTCTGTGATTAACTCTCTTTGTTAATTTCTTTACTTTTAAATCTTGTTTCTCGTTGCGATCTTCATTACTTCATATCCCGTTATTAATCTCATTCACTACAAACAAGAATTGCTGAGCTCTTGTATTTCTCTTCATATTGTCGATTAATAAAACGTCGTGCTTCTGTGATTAACTCTCTTTGTTAATTTCTTTACTTTTAAATCTTGTTTCTCGTTGCGATCTTCATTACTTCATACCTCGTTATTAATCTCATTCACTACAAACAAGAATTGCTGAGTTCTTGTAGTTCTCTTCATATTGTCGATTAATAAAACGTCATGCTTCTGCGATTAACTGTCTTTGTTAATTTCTTTACTTTTAAATCTTGTTTCTCGTTGCGATCTTCATTACTTCATACCCCGTTATTAATCTCATTCATTACAATCTTTCCGGGTCCAACAGTGTAACTGTAAAAGAAGCTTGGGACATCTTAGAAATTATATATAAAGGAACTAAAATCGTTAAAAACTCTAAAATGTAGGTGTTAACATCTAGGTTTAAAGAAATTAGAATGAAGGTTGATGAATCTTTTGACGATTTCTATGTTAAGTTGAATTATATGGTAAATTCTAAATTCAACCTAGATGAGAAAATCCTGAAGGCTAAGATTGTGAGGAAATTTATGGGATAACTACCTTAGAGATTTAAACTTAAGATTACCCTTGTTGAGGAAAGTAAGGATCTAGATACAATTAAGATTGAAAAACTCGTAGAATCCCTCTAAAACCTATGAATTTAGCCTATCTTAGTCAAAGAAAGACAAAGTTTTCGCCATCAAAACTATTAAGGAAGCAAGTAGTGACACCACTAATGTGGACAAACGAAAGGATGTGGAGCTTGCCTACATTGATAGGAAATTTAAGAAATTCCTTAGGAATAGTAAAAGATCTCTTTATAAAAATAAAGATAAATCTAGTACTTCTAGGAAGGATAAAGATATAGGAGTGATGCTAGCGATTCCTGGAAAAGGTCTGTGAGGTATCATGAGTGCTAGGATTTTGGTTATGTTAAATCTGAGTACAAAGTTATAAGAAAATCCTATGTAATGCTACTCTCACTAATGACAATTCTAGCTCCAATAATCAAAGTGAGAATTCCAATCCTGATAAGGGTAGGAATATGTGACATTCACGTCTGTGGTTAGTAGTGAGTCACGTGAGGAAATGGAGAATCTGATAATTCACATGAAAGTTTAGAAGATGAGCATGACATTTTTGAGGTGTTTGATAAACTATTTGAGGAGTCTCTTAGATTGAAAAAGTTGAATAGCTCAGCCTTTAAGAAATTGCATAAACTTGAATTAGAAAATGAAAGTCTAAAAGACAAATTTAAGGAGTCTACTAGTAGGTTGAATGAGTTAAGGGTAGATAGAGTCCATAGAAAGTTAAGGTAAAGACTCTTACTAGTGATACTAGTGCCCAACTTCAATCCTTTACTAGTGGTTTTAAGAAGATTAATAATATGGTAGGATTGAACAAACCAAATAACTACATTTCTTCAACTTCTAAAACCAAGTTACCTCATGTCTTTGAAAAGTCTAAGCGAGTAGTCTCTAGACCTAGAGTATCTGTACAACATAGGGTTAGTCAACTTAAAGCTGGTCCTAAGTTTATCTCCACACATTACAATTGTGGAGTTTTAGGTCATAAAAGACTTAGATGTTGTAAGCCCTTAACTATAAAAAACAAATAAGATCTAACTACTCATGTCAGATTCTTGACTAATCAAGTAAGTCACTTGACTGAGTTGATGACTCAATTGATTAAGATTACATCTTCATCTAGGAAGATTTGGGTCAAAAAGAGTGAACTCATCAATCAAAGCCATGATAATTGCGATATTTAGTGTTGCTCTTCATGGTAAGAGCGTTTCTATGCCTCATTAAGTAGGAGTTAGGTACATACATTAGCATTATTCATGATATCTATATATTCATGCATGCACTCTAAACTTTTTCCTTGTTTGTTTTAAATTTTATTTATTATTTTGGAAAACTATATTTTTGAAAAAAAAATTACAAATAGGAAAAAATAATTTTTAATGATTAATATTATTGGACATGTTTTTTTGTGATCGAATACTGGTATTATTTATGAATAGTAAATAAAGTTTCTATTAATTTTTTTAAAAAACTTAATTGAAGTACTTGGTATAGATTACATCATGTTCAAATTACACTGCACACATTAAGCTCTTTGAGTGGATGTTGACTATGTATGTGAGATTTAAGATGACGATCACTTGTATGGTGGATTAACTTTAAATATTAAATGACCTTTAAACTAGTTGGCCTAAGTTCTAGTGTATTCCCTTTAAAAGAAAATTTGCTATTGAGCTTCAAAAAAAAAAAAAAAAATTATTGTGAGACAATCTTAGACTTTTCTTTTTAGCATATATGACTCAAGTAATTAAATATGTGGGGTAGCTTAACAGTTAGTGCCCTATAAGCCAACTATCTTTGGAGTCAACGGCCTAAAAACTCATTATAAGGGTCACGTAGAAACTTTAATAAAGAACGGTCTGCACATACGATTTAAAAAATAAAAGAAAAAAAATATAAATATGTGCTCACAAAATAGGGGAAAAGAAATTTAAAAGGTTCTAGTAGCATTGTGTTTGACTTTCATAATTTGAAAAATATATTCACTAGTGATGTCTTTGGATGTCCTTTTTCACTTATATAAGATTTTGAGACTTGCTTACTTGAGATTAATGACACTTTTCACATATGTTTAGCTTATATCATTTGCTCCAACATGTTTAAAATAAGTTCATGTGAAAAAGTTTACTTTTTATGAATTATACTTGTAAAAGTAAGCAAATTAACTGTTCATGATATTACGCCTTGTTTGATTTCCAATATTTTCAAAATACTTTTTTTCTTAGTTCTTTTTAATTACACATTCTCCAATTAAATAATATTACATGTGAATCTATTTTTTTTTTCATTTTTAACCACACATTTTCCATCAATTTACTATTTCAAATGCATTTTTAGCCAAAAATGGGGCTCAAACTGATTCTATATTTAAAAATTCATAAAAAATAGTTATCTCAAAAGTAAGATTTTTTTCCCTCCCGTCACATGTTTTGCATAATTTTACGCATGCATTTTTGTTAACTCATTCCTCTCCAAGTCATTCATGATTACATTTTCCTTTGTTATTAGTGAAAAAAGGGAGAGAAAGTATTTATTTCAGGAGAGTTGGGTAGTATATAAATTAGGGGAAGAAGTTAATGTTTTTTTATTTTTTATGATATTTGGTTTAGGGGGAGTCATAGCATTTTTTTATGTAATTCTTGAAATTTTAATATTGATATTGTGTTTTATGTTTTGTTAATATTGATATTAACTTTCTATATGTTATTCCTAAGTTATTAATTACACATAAGTATTTTATGGTGTTACACGTGTTGTTTTGTTTAACTTAGTTAATATTTTTAATTGTCAGTTTCCTCTTACTTTTCACATTGTATTGTTGTTTCCATGTGTTTTAGGAAACAAGTTACCAGTTAAAGTTTGGAAATTGAGTCTTGGGTAGTTAGGCTATTTAAACTTGGATTTTGTCACGAAATGCCGACCAGGGAGATTGTTAGAATCAAATTTTGTAATTAGCAAAACTAAAAATTTCCAAAATTGTAACTAATAATTTTCTTAGTCAAAATCATGTCGTAATTGAATTGTATTACGAGATTATTGAGTTGTAATCAAAGTCAAAATAAGATTTATTGAGTCCAAGTTTACGTCAAAATAATTTGGGGATGATAGAGTCCAAGAAAAGGTCAAAGAAATCCAAAAAGAAGATCAAGATTCCGACTTCAAGAAATTGATTCAAAGAAGGACTTACCGATGCTTGCTTTCATTGCGCCTAGCACTCTAGCTTTCAAAACAGCAAGCTTGCCGCTCGTTTAGTGCTACTCAAGCGCTCGAGCGATGGACCAACCACCCACTTATTGCGAGAGTTTAGCTCAAGTAATAGTCTGTTGATGTATGATCGACTTCATTCTCAATATTTTGATCATAATAAACAAGATTAATATTGTTTCTAACAATTTATTTTTGAGTGATGATAGTTCAATGTTAAAATTAATCAAGCATTATATATTGGACTTGAAATGAAGATCAAAGTGGAAGCGAAGCATTTAAGTCAAATCATTCGAGGCGATAGCTTAAAAGATAAATGCTAAACTAAATCAAGATCAAGTGCCTGAAAGACGACATCAAAGAAAGATCAAGACAAGAAGTCTAAGAGCCAAATTTCGAGCAAAAACTTGATTTCTTAGGCAAAATATAAAGGTACTCACACTTTGACATTTGACAACGAATAGTGATGCTCAAAAATTTTCTATACATTAAAAACAATTTTTGTACATTTAAAGTTATTCGAATGCAACGTTTTGATCAAATATAAAAATGATATATGGATTTTAAAAACATTTTTATCTTGAAAAGTTAGTTAAAAATACTTTTCAAAAGTCCATGCATTTCAAAACTCTGAATTGAAACAAATGGAGCCAAGATGTAAAAAAATCACACTGTCGGGGTGGTCAACCGCCCAGAGAGGCGGTCGATCGGACCCCCTCCACTGGTCCAAAATTTGACCGTTCTGACCTTTGATTTTTACTATACAAATGGTTATATTGGTCGTCTGAACAAAATGCGATCGACCAGATGAATCATCCTCAAATATAGAGTTTTTATTTTTTTATTTTTTTATTTTTACGTTTTTGAACTCTATAAATATCTCTACTCTTTTCATTCTTTATAAGATTTTCGTGAGCATCAAAGTGAGATACTTTTGTTTTGAGAATTCTTTGAGCTTTCCTTTACATTCATTTCATTTGTTTCTTTATATTAAAAACTTCGATTGATTCAAACCCCATAATCATCATCATCATCATCAAAGTTTTTCATCTCTCTTTTTGTACTTAAATTATTTCAATCATTCGTAGAAGAGACATATTTTTGAAGAAAATTTTTGAACTTACATTGTATTATTTCTTCCACTTCTATATATCAAAACTATGAATTATTGAATCAAACTTCTTGAATCATTTCTCTCGCCAAAGTTTTTCATCCTTCTTTGTGCTTAACTTATTTATATCAATTTTAAAAGAGAAATATATTCTTGAAGAAGATCTTTGCACTTATATTGCTTAAATCTTATTACCTCTTAATATTGAGAACTTTAAATGATTGAATCAAATTTGTAAAATTATCATATTCATCAAAGTTTCTCATTTATCTCTTGGAACTTAATTTATTACAATCATTCATCAAAATTTAAAAGAGATATTTCTCGAGAAGATTTTTTGAACTTGCATTGCATATATTCTTTCTTCATCTTCTTTTAGAAACACTTTAATTGATTGAATATAACTTTTAATTATCATATTCATCAAATTTTTTCACCTAACACTTGAACTATTATTTATTGCTATTTATTGAAGTGTTAGCTTCTCTTAGTACTTAATTTATTTTGTATTATTTATCAAGAAAAGATTTCATTGTAAAATCTCTTTGATAAAGTGTGGGTCGTGTTGAAGTCCCATAAAGATCAATATTATATAAGAATCGGTGCTCCTTGTTGTAAGTCACCGTATGGGTCATATTGAGGTCCTGTAAAGCTCAATAGTGTAGGTAATGCTAAGGTCGTGTAAAGATCATTATTGTATAACGATCGGTACTCTTTGTTTGTAAGTCACCGAAAGCATTGTAAAGGGTTGAATTGCACTATAAGTCAATCAACATAATGAAAATGTCTTACTCGTGCTGGAGATCTTGGTAACAGAGGACATAGATCATTGTTTTAGATCGAACCTCCACAATTATATCGTTTGCTTCATTTCTCCTTTCTACGCATCGCTTTTATATTGTGTTTATTATTTGAATTTACATTTTTAGTCTTTACTTATTTTCATCTTTGTGAATATTTGTTTAATTGTCTTATTTACTATCATATTGGTTTAAATCTAGAATTAATTTTCGAAAAAGTTTTAAAAATCAATTTACCCCCTCTTGATTAATCATTCTTGGGCTTTCACGGTGCGTTTTCCAGATTTCCAATTTGCAACAAACACATATTTTACTATTCATTTCATTCCAAACACTTCCATTATAAATATATAGCCCCATTTATGTCCCAAGCTGTGTTGAATCATTATGTTACCTTAGAGATCTTATTATTGAAGATCATAAACACATTCCTTTGATTCTTAGTTTCAACATAATATTCATGCATTCATCCCAAACTTTGTTTATCATTAGTTGAGCCTTGGATTAAGTCAATAGAACATATTTTGAATTCCAAATCCATATTCCAATTCCTTTTGCCTCAAACAAAGATAAAAACACAAGAAGGTCCTTGATCAAACACCCAAAAAAAAATTCTACCTTTTTCTGAAACTTGGGAAGAAGCTCTTGGAGTTTTAGCACTTTGGAATGAAAAGAGTTCGTACGTGGTGATCTAGTAGAAAGAAAAGTGGCCCAAAGTTCTGGGAAGTACGAGAGTGTACAACCGAAGGAGTTTCTCGATGATTTAGAAGTTAGGTGGTCAGAGAACTAAGGATTAGTAATGTCTGAAATAATTGTAAATTCTAGGAAATATGGGCATGCACAACCGAATGAGTTCCTTGGTAATTCACAAGTTAGGTGGTCAAAGTCAACTAAAAACTAGCAGTGTACGGAGGTTTTTTCTTGATTGGGACTTTTCCTCTGTGATCATCTTCAATGTTCTTTATTCATTACTTTATTGTTTTTTTATCTTGATTAAAATTGATTGACATAGGTTTAATTGAATTAATTAATCTTCATCACAAGTGACTTTGTTTCTTTTAATTGTTTTAATTCCATATTTCTTTCTAAATAACTGTAATTTCCAACAATCAGTATTTACATAGTACATACTTTAAGAAATTCAAAATTTTCAATCTACCGAAAGGATACCAAAAAACTGCCATCCATAACCAAAAGACAACTTTCAAGAGTTAAGCCATTTTGGCAGATGATTTTACCTAGCTATTTGAGTATAAAAAATCAGAGTTTAGTAAGTAAAAACCATGGTTATGCAAGAAGAATTCGTTGATCAAATTTCTATCATCAACAACCTACTTGGCTTTAGTTGGGAATCAATTAAGTAAATCATTGCCTTAATCCTTGACCAATTTGATCGGGTTATCGTACTCTCTTATCTCCGACAACAGTCTTTGTGGTCTCATCCCTCCTTATTTTACAAATTGGACACAATTATTAGCATTGTTGATTCAAAACAATTATATCTACAGGGAAGTCCAATTTGAATTTGGTTAGTTGACAAATCTCAAATACCTTGTTATTTCCTCCCACAATCTTAAACGAAAAGTTCCAACTGAGGTTGGAGATTTGAAGTCCCTGAGTCTGTTTGGGAGTTTTTTCGCCAATTTGACTGATTTTGGGTGGCACCATTTGTGAAGTGCTGAAAAATTCGATGCTTGGGAGTTGTTTTGAACCCAAAATCGGTGTAGTATAATTTTGGTCATTTCTTAACTTCTCCCCTAAGTTTACCCTCTATAAAACAATTATTACCAAATCTACCATAACCTATACCAAAAAAACCTTATACATCAGTTCTTCCAAAATCAAAACTTATACCACCGTTATCCCGTGTTCAGAACAAGAACGTCAAATTTGTGAAAGAAACGGGGCAAAAATGCTGGGGAGTGATCCTAAGGAAATTGAAACCCCTTCATTGAGCTTTTCAGTTTTAATTATGGAAATCATTTTTAAAATAAATCAAATAAATTGAAATTTTCTATCCAACCTTTCGTCTGAGTGAGAGCTGACGAACTTTTACTTTGCTTTGAACTTCTCGTTGTAACTACATCCTCTTCTGCTGGTTTTGAACTATTTCTTGCTTTCGACAGCTTCTTTGACTCTAAGAAGATATGCATGGATCATTTAAGGACATTCTTTGGCATGCTATCATATGAAAAGTCCAAAAAGTGAAGTCCAGAAATAGTTTAGATTAGATTCATTTTTCTTTATATTAAATTCAAGATGAAAATAGAAGGTCGAACTTTCTGGAAAATAAGAAAATATAAAGCAAAATTAGTTAGCCTATATTTTCCTGGATGATAATGAAATCAATTTAACACGGGTTAAAAAGAAGTAAACTGAAAGAAGAATATACTAACTATAGAATATTGCATTCATATAACATGGGTATATATGTAATTTTATTTTTTAATACATCTTTCAAAACTGCTGGATAATGAACTCTCAAGTATGGGTTGGAATGTTTTAAAAACTGCTACTAAAAACCACCCAAAATTGATCCACTCATAAATGCCCAAAATCAGTACTTTAAAAAATGCTTATAACCATCATCTTGAAACTCTCGAGCAGGCCCTGAGTTTTCTGGATCTCAGTTCAAATTGGCTGAGTGGACAATTGACTAAAACCATATCTAAACTTAGAAAAGGATTGAAGATCTTGACTTTGAAGAAGAATCACTTTCATGACACAATTCCTAAAATATTTACAATGGGACGTGAATTGTTTCTGATAAGTGCGAGTTTTTGCACTATTCCGGGCCATTAAACTTAGATATTTGTTAGTTTCATTAGCGATTTATTGTTTAATTTAGTTATTTTTATTGTGTAGGTGAAAACCTGACTTTGAACAATGATTAGAAGATACTATGCGAGAAAAGACGAAAAAAATAAATGAAGCATGAAAACGTTAAAAGATAATGTTTCTAATCAAAAATAAAAAACTCAACGAGCTGGGCATCGCGGCGCCCAACACGAACAGAAAACAGAAACTGTGGCGCCCAGGCTGTTTTTAATTGTTTTCAAAATCTCAGGGATCAATGCTGCAATTTTCTTTAGGTTTTAGTTTAAAACATTCAACCAAACACAAGACTTCTCATTCTTGGAACTTTAGGGGAGCAGCCGGTTCTTCTTCTTCTTGTCTCTTGTTTTCTTTCTTTTTCCTTTTTTTTTTCACCTATATTTTCCTAGACATTTTAGAGATGGTGCATTAATTTGGAGAAGATGACCCATTGATATTGAAGGATTTTCATTTCTCTCTTTATCAATAAGTTTTTCTTTTCACTTTTTTCATCAATATTTTGTAAGAAATTGTTAGTTATTTGTGAATATTTCATGAATAACTAATTATCTTGTGATTGGGGATTATTTTAAATCCGAGTTGTAATTTTCAATTAATTTATGCTTTATAATCCTCTTAATTAATGTGTTTAATTTATTGTGTTAAATGTTTATTTTGTTCTTCTTGATTGTTTAGAATCCTCTTAATTAATGTGTTTAATTTATTGTGTTAAATGTTTATTTTGTTCTTCTTGATTGTTTAGATGTACAACTAAATGATTAAATTGTTTCGATAAACGCTATTTTGAGATTAGTAGTGCGTAATGGCTATTGATTCTAAAACCTAATAGCAATTACATTTCAATAGATTATGAAGAATTTTCAATTGAATGTATGTGGATTAACACTTAAATTAGTAAACTGAGCTCGGGAGTTTACCCTAAATTCAATTCATCTCTTTTGTAGTAATATGTTTGTTAAATTAAATCTAAAAAGCTTTTCTAGGTTGTTTAATGAATATGGTTGAGTAAATAGCTTGTTTTATTCGACTAACGTGTAAGAAGAGATTGATGTAATTGAGCTTGTAATTATTCTCGAATTGTTGTTAATCTTGAGAACGAAAATCTATTGTGATAATTGACATGAAAATCAGTCTCGTGGTGACGAAATATCCCTCAATCACATTTTCTCGCATTCAATCAAGAATCACTTTGTTTATTTCAGATTTCAAGTCTTTTCTAGTTTAAATTTATCGCTTTCCTTAGTTCAACAAACCCCCCCATTTAATCTATTTCGTGTATTATTATTAATTTTATTTTTAGTACACAGTTGACATAATTGAATCAATCCTCTGCAGGCAATGACATTTACTTGCCATAACACTATTTAAGACAAAACATTTAAGTTAAGTAAGGAAAATTAATTGGAACGTGATTCGCCACATATCAATTTTGGCACCCTTTCACCGGGGATTGTTCTATCAATTTGTTAATTGCAATCTTTTTGTTTTTGTTGTTTTTCTATTTATTTTTGTATTCTTTTTCATTTAGGTTGTGAATGAGCAAAAAGCCTATAACACACTATAACCTAAGATCAAGAAAAGAGGCCGACACATCGAAAAGTGGAGAAGACATTTCTCCAACTAGACATCTAAGGCGATTGAGCATTGAATCCTTAAAGGAACTTGCAGCTCCAACTTTTGTTCAACAATTCGGAATGATTCATCTACTCCCCACATTTCTTGGATTTGCCGGAGAGGATCCAAATAAGCATTTGAAAGAGTTTCATGTGGTTTGCTCAAGTATGAAACCGGTGGGTATATCGAAAGAGCAAGTGAAATTGTGAGCATTCCTTTCTCTCTTGCGGTTACTGCTAAAGAATGGCTCTATTATTTGTCGGTCGGTCTTATCACGACCTGGAATGAAATGTAAAAACTCTTCTTGAAGAGGTATTTCCTAGCTTCAAAGGCGATAAACATCAGAAAAGAAATATGTAGCATTCGACAATCTCAAGGGAAAAATCTCTATGAATATTGGGAGAGATTCAAAAGGCTATGTGCTAGTTGCCAAAACCACCAAATTAGTGAGCAATTACTTCTACAATACTTCTATGAAGGATTGCTCCGGATGGAGAGAAGTATCATTGATGCGGCCAGTGGAGGAGCTTTAATGGATAAAACACCAATAGTTGCTAGGGATTTGATAGCCAACATGGCCACAAACTCACAACAATTTGGTAGTAGAGAAGCAGCACCGGTTAAACAAGCAAGTGAGGTAGGAGCAACCTCTCAAATTGAATGACAATTAGCCAGTCTTACATCGCTTGTGCAACAAATGGCACTTGGGACAATGCAACAAGCAAAAGTGTGCGGGATTTGTTCTATTGTGGGACATCCTACTGAGGCATGCCCGACACTACAAGAAGGAGCCTCACAGCAAGCGAATGCCATTGGGGGATTTCCAATGCAACAGAGCCAGAGAAATGATCTATATGGTAACACTTATAATCCTAGATTTAGAGATCATTCTAATCTCAGTTATGGAGAAAATCATTCAAAGCTCCACAATCACAATTTAATCATCCCCCGGAGTTCAATCAACAAAGGCAACCACAACACCCTCAACCTCGTCAACAAACTCTATCTCAAAATTCAGAGATGTCTCTTGAGGATATGGTTAAGTCATTGGCTTCTAATACAATACAATTTCAACAACAGACAAAGACCTCAATTAAGAATTTGGAGACACAAGTGAGCCAATTGGCCAACACGGTGGGTAAATTGGAGGCTCAAGGATCGGGAAAATTTCCTTCTCAAGCAATCAACCCTAGAGAAAATGCTAGTGCCATGACATTAAGAAGTGAAAAAATTTTGGAAGAGACACCAAGGAAAAAGAAGGATGAAGTTGAGGAGTCAACGCAAGAGAAGAACTTAGCATGTGAAAAAGATGAAGCTACAACTCCAGCGGCAGGATCTAAGATAGAATCTAAAAGTTCTATTCTTACTTATGTTTCCTCCCCTCCATTTCCTGGCAGGTTTGCAAAGTCTAAAAAGGGTGAACATGAGAAAGAAATCTTGGAGACTTTTTGCAAGGTTCAAGTGAACATACCACTTTTGGATGCAATTTATCAAGTGCCTCGTTATGCAAACTTCTTCAAGGACTTGTAAGTGTAGGGAAAAATGTCTAAGCGGTCTTGCAAAAGAAACTTTCGCCAAAATGTAAAGACCCTGGAAGTTTTACCATTCTTTGTAGTATTGGTAACACTAGGTTTGAAAAGGCAATGCTAGATTTAGGAGCATCTATGAATGTCATGCCATATTTCATTTATGCTTCCTTAAAGCTAGGATCACTTAAAGAAATCGGTGTTATTATTCAACTTGCTGATAGATCTAATATATTCCCAAAGGGTGTGTTGAACGATGTTTTGGTGCACGTAAATCAATTGATTTTTCCGATAGATTTCTACGTTCTTGACATGCAAGATGAACCAACATCTTTGTCACCACCGTTGCTCTTGGGAAGACCATTTATGAAGATTGCGTGTACAAAGATAGATGTGCATGACGGTACATTGACAATGGAGTTTGATGGTGAGATTATTCACTTCAACATCTTTGAAGCAATGAGGTATCCTAGTGATGTTCACGCTTGTATTTCAATTGATATAATAGATTTATTAGTAAAAAAGTTTTTGAATTATCAAATGAAGATGCATTGGATACCACTTTGATTAAAAGCATTGATGCTAACAATCTTACCGGGTTGAGCAAGAATTCACAAGTGTGCAAGGATGTGGTTGAAACCATGACATCATTTGAGTCATCACCAAGTATTCCACCAAGGTATGATCTCTCCTATATCACTCTTCCAATATCTAAAGAGAAACTTTTAGCTTCGGTGATGCAGGCCTCCACTTTGGAACTCAAACCTCTTCTCGAGCATTTGAAGTATGTATATTTGGGAGAGGGAAAACACTACCAGTGATCATTGCAAAGAATCTCACAACACTTCAAGAAGATAGGCTTATCTGTGTGCTCAAGGAACACAAAATAGCTATTAGTTGGACAATAGTCGATATCAAGGAGATAAGCCCTTCTATGTGCATGCACCGTATATTTCTCGAAGATGGAGCAAAGTCATCAAAAGAAGCACAATGTCTCTTGAATCCTCCCATGATGGAGGTGGTGAAGAAAGAAATTTTGAAATTGCTAGACGTTGATGTCATCTTTCCCATCTCCGATAGCAAGTGGGTAAGCCCGGTCCAAATTGTTCCAAAAAAGTCTGAAATCACAATGGTGACGAATGAAGAGAATGAGCTCGTACCAACTCAGGTCCAAACGGGTTGGAGGGTTTGTAGTGATTATAGAAGACTTAATTGTACAACCCGAAAAGATCACTTTCCTTTACTCTTTATTGATCAAATGTTGGAAAGGTTAGCAGATCATTCTCATTATTGTTTTCTTGATGGTTATTCAGGTTATAACCAAATTGTAATTGCTCCGGAGGACCAAGAGAAAACAACATTCACTTGCCCGTTTGGAAACTTTGCTTATCGGCGCATGCCCTTCGGCCTTTGCAATTCTCCAGCAACCTTTCAAAGAGCATGATAAGTATATTCTCGGATTATATTGAAAGCATCATTTGGGTCTTTATGGATGATTTTAGTGTTTATGGTAATACCTAACTGGAAAATCTCACATTTGTGTTTAAAAAATATATGGATGCTAACCTAGTACTTAATTGGGAAAAATGTCATTTTATGATTGATCAAGACATAGTGTTAGGCCATGTCATTTATTCCAAGGGGATAGAAGTTGATAAATCTAAAATTGATTTAATTCACTCTTTACTTCTTCCAACAAGTGTAAGGAAGCTTCGTTCTTTTCTTGGACATGTAGGATTTTATCAAAGGTTTATCAAGGATTTCCAAATGTGCAAGACCATTATGCAGGCTGTTGCAAAAGGAAGTACCATTTCATTTTGATGAAGATTGTAAAAAGGCATTCGAGAGCTTGAAGGAACTTTGACATCGACACCCATTATTCAACCACCAGATTGGAGCAAGCCATTTGAGTTGATGTGTGATGCAAGTGACTTGTATTGGGAGCCGTTTTAGGGCAACGAGTTGGAAAGACACCTCATGTCATATGTTATGCATTAAGAACTTTGAATGATGCCCAACTCAATTACTCTACTACTGAAAAAGAGCTTTTAGCAATTATTTTTGCCTTAGAGAAATTTTGTTCATATCCTATTGGCACTAAAGTAACTGTCTTTTCTGATCATGCAGCTCTTAGGTACTTGCTTACCAAGAAAGAGGCAAAGTCAAGGCTCATTTGATAGATACTCCTCTTATAAGAGTTCGACCTTGAGATTAAAGACAAAAATGGGAGTGAAAATTATGTGACCGACCACCTCAATTGCCTTATCCATGAGAGAGAAACTCTCCCATTGCAAGAAAGCTTCCTCGATGAACAATTGCTTCTCATCAATGACACATCTCTTTGGTTTGCGAATATAGTGAACTATTTAGTCACTAAGAAAATTTCAAGTGACTTGACCACCGCTCAAAGGCAAAAACTCAAGGCGATAGCCAAGTATTTTGTGTGGGATGAGTCGTACTTGTGAAAACACTATCCGAATCAATTGATAAGAAGGTGTGTGCATGAAAATGAATTTCATTCAATACTTACCTTTTGTCACTCCTATGCATGTGGTGGACATTTTGGAGCAAAGATAACTGCTCTCAAGGTGCTTGAAAGTGGATTATATTGGTCCACCCTATTCAAAGATGCATTCCTTTTTTGCAAATCTTGTGATCAATGTCAAAGAGCAGGTACGTTGGGAGTCCGAAATGAAATGCCACAAACACCCATACTTTTTGTTGAAATTTTTTATGTTTGGGGCATTGATTTCATGGGACCTTTCCCTTCATCTTATGGTAACCTTTACATCATTATTGTCGTTGATTATGTGTCAAAATGGATAGAAGCAAAGGCCACTCAAACTAATGATTCTAAAGTGGTTGTAGATTTTGTTAAATCCAACATTTTTGCAAGGTTTGGAACACCAAGAGCTATTATTAGCGATGGAGGACTACATTTTTACAATCGTTCCTTTTGGGCCCTATTGAAAAGATACAACATCACCCATAAAGTGGCTACAGCTTACCATCCACAAACTAGTGGGCAAGTCGAAATGCCTAACCGAGAGGTCAAATTCATCCTCAAAAAACTATGAATCCCAATAGAAAGGATTGGAGTCTCCGCCTCAATGATGCACTCTGGGCTTATAGGACAGCATACAAAACACCGATTAACATGTCCCCTTACCGGTTAGTTTATGGTATGCCTTGTCATCTCCCAGTTGAACTTGAACACAAGGCACTTTGGGTAGTTAAGCAATGCAACATGAACTTAGGTGCAGCAGGTGATCAAAGAAAGCTTCAACTCAATAAACTTGAGGAAAATCAAAATGACACCTATGAAAGTTCAAGAATTTATAAGAAAAAAACTAAGACGTACCATGATAAAATGATTTCAAGAAAGGCTTTTGTTGTTGGCCAAAAAGTTCTTCTTTTCCACTCGTACCTCAAGTTATTTCCAGGTAAATTACGTTCTCGATGGATTGGCCCTTTTGTTGTTACTAATATCTTTCCTCATGGTGCAGTAGAAATCAAAAGCCTTCAGATTGAAAAAGAGTTTAAGATGAATGAGCATTGATTAAAGTCATATTTTGAACCTTGTACCACAAAACATGAAGAAAATGCTATTGGAGGACCCAATCGAAGAAGTATGAGAGAGGACACTTATTTTTGTTTTTGTGAACTTTTGTCGCCAATGGTCCCTAACCATCATCACAGTCATCACCGTCAACACCATTAGGGGAGTATTTGAACCTCTTGTGCTTTTTATTTTTGTTTACTTTTATATTGAGAACAATGTGCAATTTAAGTTAGGGGGTGAGGTAATATGTGCTAAATTTTTTGTGGAATTTTGTGGTTTGTGCTAATTTTTTTCGTGCTAAGAACTTAAAAATTCATGTTGAACACTTGTTTTTATGCTTGTTTGTGTTGTTTGATAGTTTTGCCAATTGCATTTTGAGTATTGCATTGCATTGATTTATGAATTGAGAACATGAATGTTAAGTGTTTTTTTTTTTCATCCACTTATTTCATGATTGACTCTTTATTGAGCATTTGGGTCATGAGATTCATCACACGCACTTGTTGGTTGCACTTGTAGGTTGTTAACGAACTTAAATGACCATGCTATTAGAAATTCTTCAATTACCCTACCAATGAAAGGATAAGTTTGGGGGTAGTTGAACCGATGAAAGAAATTATTTAGAATTGTATTGATTCTCGACTCAGTGATTGATTTTGTGGAATGTTCTTAGACTTCAAATGAAAGTTAGATGTTGTTTTCCATCTATTGATATTTCATAATAAAAAAAAAAAGAAAAAAAAATATAACTGTAGGAAAAAGTTGCCTGCCCTAAGGAGTATGAGTCGACATTGAGTAATCTGGCTCTATGCATCACCAATGTGTAGGAGACGATCTACGAATGAAGAAGGCTACCCTTAGGGACCAAAGCGAGAACTACCTACATTGGAAAAATGAAGAAAAATAAAAGGGATACTATAAGCATCTAGGGGTGATTTTGTTGAAAAATTGATGGATTTTGTTGAAGAATTGATTAACATAAGTTTGTGGTCTAAGCACTTAAAATTTTTGGCGAATTAATACATGACTAGATGATCTATTTTATCGGTTTAACCCAACAAAATTTGAAAGGGAAAGATTGAGTGATTTGAGGGCAACCTTAAGTTTTTTACACCTTGGGGTAGAGTGAAAATATCAAATTTGGGGGAGTGTGCATCCCACGAGTGAGAAAGGAAAATTTGACCATTAAGGGTCGGGAAAATCACCAATTTATGCATTGCGATGAATTGGAATGACCACACTCACACATAAGTCAAGCATGGTATAAGTTAAAGAGTATTTGTTGTAGCATTGTGTAAACATTTCACAAGTTAGTTTCATAATATAAGGCTTGAAGCAAAGTGGTAAAATATCTAACATTTGGAGTGTTTGTTATTATAGTATTATTGTTTGGCTTTAATTTACGTGTTTGTATGCTTGTTTGTATAGCTTTAATTGAGGACTAACAAAGATTTAAGTTTGGGGGTGTGATAAGTGCGGGTTTTTGCACTATTTTGGGCCATTAAACTTAAATATTTGTGAGTTTCATTAGCGATTTATTACTTAATTTAGTTATTTTTATTGTGTAGGTGAAAATCCGACTTTGAACGATGATTAGAAGGTATTTATGCGAGAAAAGACGAAAAATATAAAGGAAGCATGAAAACGTTGAAAGAGAATATATATATATATATATAAATTCAGCGAGCTAGGCGCTGCGACGCCCAACTCGAATAGAAAATAGAAACTATGGCGCCTCCGGCGCCTGAGCACCACCCAGGAAGTTCTTAATTGTTTTCAAAATCTCAGGGACCAATGCTGAAATTTTCTTTAGGTTTTAATTTAAAACATTCAACCAAACACAAGACTTCTCATTTTTGGAACTTTTGGGGAGCAATCGGTTCTTCTTCTTCTTGTCTCTTGTTTTCTTTCTTTTTCCTTTTCCTTTCACCTATATTTTCCTAGACATTTTGGGGAAGATTAGAACATGGAGATGGTGCATTAGCTTGGAGAAGATGACCCATTGATATTGAAGGACGTTCTACCATTTCTCTCTTTATCAATAAGTTTTTCTTTTCACCTTTTCCATCAATATTTTGTAAGAAATTGTTAGTTATTTATGAATATTTCATAGGTAACTAATTATATTTTGTGATTGGGGATTATTTCAAATCCGAATTATGATTTTCAATTAATTTATGCTTTATAATTCTCTTGATTAATGTATTTAATCCATTGTGTTAAATGTTTATTTTGCTCTTCTTGATTATTTAGGTGCACAACTAAATGATTAAGTTGTTTCGATGAATGCTATTTTGGAATTAGTAGTACGTAATAGCTATTGATTCTAAAACCTAGTAGCAATTACATTTCGATAGATTATGAAGAATTTTCAATTGAATGTATGTGGATTAACACTTAAGTTAGTAAATCAAGCTTGCGAGTTTACCCTTAATTCAATTCATCTCTTTTGTCGTAATACGTTTGTTAAATTACATTTAGAGAACTTATTCTATATTGTTTAATGAATAGGGTTGAGTAAAGAGCTTGTTTTATTCAACTAACGTGTAAGAAGAGATTGAAATAATTGAGCTTGTAATTATTCTCGAATTGTTGTTAATCTTGAGAACGAAAATCTATTGTGATAATTGACATGAAAATCATTCTCGTGGTGACGAAATATCCCCCAATCACATTCAATCAAGAACCACTTTGTTTATTTCAAATTTCAAGCTTTTTTCTAGTTTAAATTTATCGCTTTCCTTAATTCAACAAACCAAACCCCCCAATTTAAACTATTTCGTCTATTATTATTAATTTTACTTTTTAATGCGCAATTGACATAATTGAATCAATCCTATGAGGGAAATATCAATCTTCTGCGGGATACTTGCTATAATACTATTTAAAACGACACATTTAAGTTAAGTAAGAAAAATTAATTGAAACGTGATTTGCAACGTATCAATTTCATTTGGACTTAAATGGGAATCAATTGAACGGAATATTACCGCACACATTGGACAATAGTAGGATGCTTGAAGAACTAGATACCGAAAACAATGACATAAGTTGTCCATTCTCACTTTGGATGGAAACTCTTTTGGTGCCTCGAGTTCAGTGTTGAAGTCCAACAGATTCCATGGTACAAAACGACGTTGTATCGGTCATTTTGTGAAGAAAACGACGTCGGACTTAAATGGGAATCAATTGAACGGAATATTACCGCACACATTGGACAATAGTAGGATGCTTGAAGAACTAGATACCGAAAACAATGACATAAGTTGTCCATTCTCACTTTGGATGGAAACTCTTTTGGTGCCTCGAGTTCAGTGTTGAAGTCCAACAGATTCCATGGTACAAAACGACGTTGTATCGGTCATTTTGTGAAGAAAACGACGTTGTATCGGTCATTTTGTGAAGAAAACGACGTCGTTTTTATGGCGTATTAATATCCCAAAAGTTCACCATAAGGTCATTTTTCTCTCTCTCAAACCCTGGTGTCGTTGCTCATCTCGCTTCTCTTCTTTGGTGATTTCCCTTCTTATCTTGGATCTTTCTTAAATCATCAAAGATTGTAGGTACATTTGCTGATTCTATATGCTGTATTCTTTGAGTTTTTGCTTTTACCTTCTTCGAGGTTTTGCTTTGTCTGTTTTCTTTATCATTAGAATAAATTGTGTCTTTTGTAGACTAATAATGAGTCATATGCTCTCGATTTTTATTTATTTCTCTGTATAAAAATCTAATATTGATTTTTTTGCCTTACGTTCAGGAATTGATTTCTTTTGAGAGAATGAATTGCGGTTTCAAAGGGTGTTTGTATACTTTTGAACTATAAGCCACGGCTGTCATTTCTCTGTCGAGTTTTTTACTTCTTTTTTCTTCCAATTTTTGTTTAGTTTGTTTTTATTTTACTTTTTAATGAATTCTTTCAAATAAATTGTGTCTTTTGTAGATTGATGAGTTGTATATTCTTGATTTTTGATCCGTTCCATTATATTAAGATCTGCTTTTTTTTTTCTCATGTTCAGGAACTAACATCTAGATTTTATTTTTTGTCCTTGATATTTGTTTTTTTAAATTCTTCCGTGTAGCTTATATTTAATCGTTCATGCAGTGTTGTTTGAAATAAATTTATTTCTAGAAAAATCGTATTTAGCAAAAATTGACACCTGAGGTATGTTAACTTGTTTTACTTAGGGAGATTTAAAAAATGAAACATGAGATTGCTGTTGTGCTTTTGAAAAAATCAATGTACTATCCAAGCTTCAAATTGATCGTTTAGGAATCAACTTATGTAATAGAGTCGATCCACTAAAGTCTTGAGCAGCGGTGTAGGATCAGATCCCAAAGATAGTAAGTCTTTTCTTTCTTAAGAAGGAAAGTCTTTTTCAAAGATTCTATAGAAATTTATATATGAAACCGAGATAGTTACCTTTCAAAAAATTCTAACGATAGGAGGAATTTATTCTTCAAGGTATGGTCAAATTTATTTGGTGAGTATATGTTCCACTATTAAACTTGTTTAAGTCCTCCTCCCTACCCTTGGTAATAATGTTCTTTGGTAGATTAGAATTGGAATAGTGTTTTGTATGTTTGGATATCCTTATAAACTTATAAGAGCGAATCCAATGCAACCCTATTCACATTGTCCAATAAAATACCATCTTGGAAGCTGTATAAAATGGTGTTGTTTTACGTGTTTTGTGTGTTCTTCATGCAAGTTTAAGGAGAATTAATTGAAAAAATTGCAGCGGTTAAAAGGACATAGATTGTAGGCCGATAGATAAAAAAACCTATTGGTTGATGGGGAGACTATTCTTTAGACAGATTGACTTATTAGTAGTACGTTGAATAAACATGAATTTAGATTTCTAATTAAACAGAATGCATATAATTTTTTTTATATTATTTAAAAGAGTTTAGATAAACGGAACAGGTTGATTGGTTTCAGTTTATATTCAAAAAGTAACTGGAAAAAAAAAATTCTTTGTTCATTGTTTGTTTGAAGTGATTTTCTTCAAATGATTTTATTTTTTACCTAATTTTTTGGTTGTGGGTTGAGAAACCTGAATATCAGAATATGGACGTTTTCTATGACTAGAAATTCCAGCTGACATCTTCATCTCTATGACACTACCTTGTCTATGAAATTTTATTTTGGGTGATTCTTGGTGTAAAGCTTCTGTTTGTTTCCATTCTTTATGAGTTGAGAACTATGAATGTGGACTTTGTAAATTTTTATAATTGATCTACTAACATTTTTATTATTGGATAAAAAAAAATAAAAAATCTCCCACTTCTCTTTTTCTTTTTTCAATATCTTGATCTGGTGGTTTTTTTTTTTTTTTTTTTAATATTTGTTCAATATTTTTGGCCCCAATAAAAATGAAGATCTTTTAGTTCTTCATTTGGATCCTTAGAACTTTTTCTTTCTATTCTATTTTTTTGCTGGATGTATTGTTTTTGTTGATATGAGAATATGCTAAAGTCGGTACATGAAGGATTGAGAAATGATTTAACGTTTTTTAAGTCTTTCACATGGATGTTATGTTATATAAGCATGGAAGGTAGGTTACAGGATTGTACTATTTTTTCCTATAGTTTATCAGTGCACTCACTTTCTTTTCTTCTAATTGACAAGTACTCTACATTTTTGTTTACTTTTCTTTGGTAATTATCTAATTTTTTTTCACTATTCTCAGATTTTTACATGCTAAAATTAGATTTTATTTTCCAAAAACAAATTACTTTATAAATTATCTATATTAATTTTCACTTTATTCATTCATAAATAAATTATTTCTTTTTTATTTAGTTTACTATTTTTTCCTTATCTATTTTTGTTCTTACCATTGTTTGTAAGTTATTGAGATTTTTTTAAAAATACTTACAAAGGATTTTTGTTTCCTTCTGTTATATTTTTTTCATATAAGAATTTTAGTATACTTCCTTTGATTTCTTGAAGATATTGCGCATTGTATATATTTAATATGACATGGATTTTAAAATTACGCAGATACTAATGTAGGAAGCATTCTTATATATATATTTTTTAATATGATTTCTTTAAGATAACAATTTCATTTTGTTTAATTCAATAATTTAATTTGAAGTTGTAGTCTTTTTCAATTCAATTTACAGGTATGTCTTTATACTTGCTTACGTAAAGGTTGCGATTTGTTCTATATCTTTTATTTCACTTTTCAAAATTTTCTTTCAATTTTCTATATTGGATACTTGAGAATATAGATCAATAATTGAACAAAACAATTGTTAAAATGTTTGAACTCGTGTTTGAATGACGATGAATTCGTTTCACGTAAAATCAATTCTGTTGAAGTCAATTCTTATCAATCTTAGTAGCTATCGTCCGTCATAAAGTGTTGCTTGGAGGACAATCTTTTCTTTTCAAATCTTCAGTTCATAGTTCAATAATCTTTATTAAATCACACCTTCATTGGGACATAACGTTCGTTTGGTGAGCGTTACAGTGATTCATTCTTTGACATTTATTAAAAATTATTAAAACTATATTTAAACTAGAATATATTTCAATGTAAGATTTATAGTCTTCTTATATAGTCGCATACTAGATCTTTTGTACGTCGCTCAGGACTTGGACTTAGTGATACAATACGATTAATTGGCTATTATGGAATCATTGCTAGCACACAACTAGAAAGAGTTGATGATAACATATGTCTTGCTACTGGATGGGAACATTTTTTTGACCATCATAATTTACAAGATGATTATATTATTGTGTTTGAATACACCAAAAATTCTACATTTAACGTTTCAATATTCGACCATTCAGTTGTAGAAGTAACAGATGACCACGATGTTTCTAAACTGGAAATTTCAAGTATGGGTAATCCGTAATCTTGTCTTTCAAGTAACATTGGCAGCTAATCATGATGGACATCGAAAAATTGTGTGCCCATCTTTAACTTCATTTCTTTCTAACTTGTATCTTTCTTTACTTACATATATGAAACATAATTTTACGTTCACATATTGTTTTAAGATTGTGAGAAACAAACAACAAGTGCGTGTGGGTAGATGGAGTTTCTGGTCTTCACCTTGATTTCTTCATCTTAGCAATGAGAGAGCTATCTTTGAACTCAACAGTACTTCCTTAAGCCATCACTATATATTACTCTGCAAATGACATGGTGATATAAGCTAGGATTATTTACTGTGCACACTTTGACAAAAATGTAGCTTTGTGATTTTAAAACTATTTCTGGTTTTTATTGTTTTAATTTGCATATTGATTTCGCTGTAATTTTCTGTTCTTACTGCAATCTTTTTGAGGAAGACCATATACTTTTAATTCTTGAGATTGCCTTGTGATTTTTGGATGAGACTTAATGCACTTAAGAAGTAAACAAAGGCAGATCATGAACCAAGTGTTAGATATCAAGGAGCAGTTCCTTAGGTACATGTATGTCCTTTTGTGTTATTTTTTTTCAATTTCTTGAACATGATTCATTACATATTGTTATTCTACTCTGCTGGATATTTGTTCTTTTATTACAATGTGTGACCTATTTTTTGGAATTAATACTCTTCTTGTTATTATTATATTTTATTGGTAGCTTGGGTGATCCAATATGTTAATGGTCTTATATAGTATTTATAAAATGATCAACACATATTTAAATAGTACGCTACGCGTATCGCGCATGCCAAGAGCTAGTCTCTATATAGTAGGCGATCCTTTGCAACGAGGTAGGTGACCATTTGAGAAAAAAGAGTAAGGTGGCCTTGCACATGTGTGAGGTAGGTGAAAATCTCCTATTATAAATAGAGATAAAGTTGAAGAAAAAAAAACACACACACACACACAAGCAAAGAGAGGTAGAGAGGAAGAGAAAGGTAGAGGGAAAAAAAAGGGAGGTGGAGAAAGAGAGAGAGAGAGAGAGAAAAAATTTCTCTCGAAGTGTTTATTTTCTACTTAGTTTCTCCAATTACAAGAGAGGGATTAATTATTGTTATCTTCTTTTATTTTGAGAGAAGTTATTGTAATTTTCCCACTATAATGAAATCCTCCTATACTTGCCCGTGGACGTAGAATAAATTGGGTGAACCACGTAAATCTTTTGTGTCCATTTTTTAGCTGCATTTTCTCAATTCCACTTCCGTTGCAAGCCAAACTTGTCCCACGTTTTCTAAATGGATTCCTCAGCGGCTGGATGTACATACAGAATACCCAAATGATGTCTTATAACAAATGTATGGATGGAGCAAAAAAGGTTACTTCATTTTCAACCAAAATTTCTCAGTATGTCATATACTTAACTTAAAAGATCGCATGTCAAAGGAATTCAATTATTGGCAGTTGAAAGTCACAAATTAAGTTGCTTTATGAGATAAAAGTTGAGAATACAGGCCAATGCCCATAAGAATTCATCCCGAGAACTGAGTTCTATAGCTCCTTATCAATTCAGTTTTACAAAGATTTAGATAACCTTATAACCATGCACTTTTGCATACTTGGATGGTGGCAAATCAGTCCTGTGTGCTTTTTGTTTCTTCCCCACAACCTGTGAATTTAAGTACCTAAGTCATCTCCCATTTCACTTTAGGTGCCAATGCTCCTGAATCATCTTTATCGAGAGAATTTCCCATCTTTAAGGGGGTTCTTTCTCGGTTGCATCACTAATGCTTCAGTGATCTCAATGCCCCAATACCAACTTCTAATTTCGATGTTGCAACTATCGAGAGTTTCATGCATTAGCTGTGGCCCTAATCCACATAGACCAAGGGCGAACACTCATCTTTTGCAGCATGGACTATCAAGGTATCTAATTTTGTGCTTTCACACCACATATACAGATATCAAAACGCATGCAGTCCATTTGGTCGTTTCGAATATTTTGGGTTATTTCAAGGACAAAAAATACAAATATGGGCCTTTAAGTCCAAAGATGACCAAGTATTTCTAAGCTAAAATGGTCTCTTGATCATCAGATTTTGTTTGGAATTTTTTGATCTCATGGTGGAAGACTAAGAACATTTTGATCTCGTAGTAGAAGACTCAAAATTTGATACTTCAGTTTCCATGGCCTCTGCACTCGACTGATCAAAGTTAAGATTATAGTCAGAGCCGGACCTGAGGAGAGGCCCAAGAGGCCTCTGCTTCAGGCCCAGCATATTAGGGGGCCCAATAAAAACTTGGAGCCCCTTTTTTTTTTTTTTTAAGAAACCCAACTTCAACAACTTGAATTTCAACATTGCAGACTTACAGTATTACGTCTTCTACTGTACTGCAGTCACCAGTTGCTTCTCCAGTCCTCCTTACGTGATTATGTGTCAAGGATTGCAGTTTTACTTAGCCCCTTGACACTATCGCAGCCGTAGTTTGCCCAATTTCGACTGCACATTGTAAATATTACTTCAAATTTGAGTTGTAATTTTCTTTTCATTGTAACAGTTATTTCAGTTGTAAAATAGCTCTGATATTAGTAAACGTTTAGTATGATTCCTCATCTTTTAAACGTCTACTCCTGTCACTTAGGTTTTTGTTCAAAATGCTATTATAGGGGGTATTAGTCACTCAAAAATCTTTCAAGTTCACTGGTGTCCGCCCCCTGCACCAGCATTTGTAATTTTCTTCTTTCATCAATTGTAATGTTCAGTTTTCATCAATCAATGTTCAATTTACTTTCAATGTATTCAAATTCGCTATTATAAGCTTTCTACAAAATTGCAATCAAATTTTCTTTCGTCCCGACGCGACCAAGAAAAGGCGGAAGGTAGTCTAGCGGAGCAGACTACTGTCGTACGGTGTCCCTTTCTGTGCCAAGAAGAAAGGCACCCTGTGAAAGTTGGTATCAGAGCTGCGGCTCACGACCCTCAATAAGAAAGCTATGGATCCAATTACATCTCACACCACTGAAGTGGTAGAGCCTCAAAAGAAAGGTACTACAAAATAGCGCGTGGATGCGCTTGATGAGACAACTACTATGTTGTGCTATGCTATGGAAGGTCTTGAGGAAAAAGTCGAGATGGCCGAATTTGAGATTCGTGGATTACACATCCAATTGGATGAAAGTCAAAGAGCTTGCGCAGCAATGGTTGAAGCTGCTGCAATCATTCCTAATCTGCATGATGAAATGGAAGCGTTGAGAGCTCAATTGCGGGTACTCCAACGTGCGGTGGACAATGGGTAAGCTCCCGTACTCGAGTATGCTCCTAGGCTCAGAATTCCTGAACCGAGTACCTACGGAGGGGCACGTGATGCAAAAGAAGTTGAAAACTTCTTGTTTGATATGGAACAGTACTTTCTAGCAGCTTCGATCGAAGACGAAGCTAGAAAGGTAATCACAGCTACCATGTATCTGGGTGGAAATGCAAAACTATGGTGGCGAACCAAATATGCTGACATTCAGGCCCACAGGATTCGAATTGATTCTTGGAATCTCCTCAAGGAAGCAATCAGATCGCAGTTTTTCTCGAAAAATGTTGAGTATCAGGCTCGACGGGCACTTCGAGACCTGAAACACACGAGCTCTATCAGGGAGTATGTGAAATCCTTCTCAGGGTATATGCTGAATATTCGAGATATGTCGAAAAATGATAAGCTCTTCACCTTTATGGAAGAGTTGAAACCGTGGACACGCACGGAACTTCAAAGACAGAAG
>NC_036240.1:3363071-3364772 GCF_002742605.1 Olea europaea var. sylvestris
GCGAATTAATACATGACTAGATGATCTATTTTATCGGTTTAACCCAACAAAATTTGAAAGGGAAAGATTGAGTGATTTGAGGGCAACCTTAAGTTTTTTACACCTTGGGGTAGAGTGAAAATATCAAATTTGGGGGAGTGTGCATCCCACGAGTGAGAAAGGAAAATTTGACCATTAAGGGTCGGGAAAATCACCAATTTATGCATTGCGATGAATTGGAATGACCACACTCACACATAAGTCAAGCATGGTATAAGTTAAAGAGTATTTGTTGTAGCATTGTGTAAACATTTCACAAGTTAGTTTCATAATATAAGGCTTGAAGCAAAGTGGTAAAATATCTAACATTTGGAGTGTTTGTTATTATAGTATTATTGTTTGGCTTTAATTTACGTGTTTGTATGCTTGTTTGTATAGCTTTAATTGAGGACTAACAAAGATTTAAGTTTGGGGGTGTGATAAGTGCGGGTTTTTGCACTATTTTGGGCCATTAAACTTAAATATTTGTGAGTTTCATTAGCGATTTATTACTTAATTTAGTTATTTTTATTGTGTAGGTGAAAATCCGACTTTGAACGATGATTAGAAGGTATTTATGCGAGAAAAGACGAAAAATATAAAGGAAGCATGAAAACGTTGAAAGAGAATATATATATATATATATAAATTCAGCGAGCTAGGCGCTGCGACGCCCAACTCGAATAGAAAATAGAAACTATGGCGCCTCCGGCGCCTGAGCACCACCCAGGAAGTTCTTAATTGTTTTCAAAATCTCAGGGACCAATGCTGAAATTTTCTTTAGGTTTTAATTTAAAACATTCAACCAAACACAAGACTTCTCATTTTTGGAACTTTTGGGGAGCAATCGGTTCTTCTTCTTCTTGTCTCTTGTTTTCTTTCTTTTTCCTTTTCCTTTCACCTATATTTTCCTAGACATTTTGGGGAAGATTAGAACATGGAGATGGTGCATTAGCTTGGAGAAGATGACCCATTGATATTGAAGGACGTTCTACCATTTCTCTCTTTATCAATAAGTTTTTCTTTTCACCTTTTCCATCAATATTTTGTAAGAAATTGTTAGTTATTTATGAATATTTCATAGGTAACTAATTATATTTTGTGATTGGGGATTATTTCAAATCCGAATTATGATTTTCAATTAATTTATGCTTTATAATTCTCTTGATTAATGTATTTAATCCATTGTGTTAAATGTTTATTTTGCTCTTCTTGATTATTTAGGTGCACAACTAAATGATTAAGTTGTTTCGATGAATGCTATTTTGGAATTAGTAGTACGTAATAGCTATTGATTCTAAAACCTAGTAGCAATTACATTTCGATAGATTATGAAGAATTTTCAATTGAATGTATGTGGATTAACACTTAAGTTAGTAAATCAAGCTTGCGAGTTTACCCTTAATTCAATTCATCTCTTTTGTCGTAATACGTTTGTTAAATTACATTTAGAGAACTTATTCTATATTGTTTAATGAATAGGGTTGAGTAAAGAGCTTGTTTTATTCAACTAACGTGTAAGAAGAGATTGAAATAATTGAGCTTGTAATTATTCTCGAATTGTTGTTAATCTTGAGAACGAAAATCTATTGTGATAATTGACATGAAAATCATTCTCGTGGTGACGAAATATCCCCCAATCACATTCAATCAAGAACCACTTTGTTTATTTCAAATTTCAAG
>NC_036240.1:3365163-3401912 GCF_002742605.1 Olea europaea var. sylvestris
TATCCCCCAATCACATTTTCTCACATTCAATCAAGAACCAATTTGTTTATTTCAAATTTCAAGTCTTTTCTGCTTTCCTTAATTCAACAAACCAAACCCCCCCCCCCCCATTTAATCTATTTCATATATTATTATTAATTTTATTTTTAGTGCAATTGACATAATTGAATCAATCTTCTGCGGGATACTTGCTATAATACTATTTAAAACGACACATTTAAGTTAAGTAAGAAAAATTAATTGAAACGTGATTTGCAACGTATCAATTTCATTTGGACTTAAATGGGAATCAATTGAACGGAATATTACCGCACACATTGGACAATAGTAGGATGCTTGAAGAACTAGATACCGAAAACAATGACATAAGTTGTCCATTCTCACTTTGGATGGAAACTCTTTTGGTGCCTCGAGTTCAGTGTTGAAGTCCAACAGATTCCATGGTACAAAACGACGTTGTATCGGTCATTTTGTGAAGAAAACGACGTCGTTTTTATGGCGTATTAATATCCCAAAAGTTCACCATAAGGTCATTTTTCTCTCTCTCAAACCCTGGTGTCGTTGCTCATCTCGCTTCTCTTCTTTGGTGATTTCCCTTCTTATCTTGGATCTTTCTTAAATCATCAAAGATTGTAGGTACATTTGCTGATTCTATATGCTGTATTCTTTGAGTTTTTGCTTTTACCTTCTTCGAGGTTTTGCTTTGTCTGTTTTCTTTATCATTAGAATAAATTGTGTCTTTTGTAGACTAATAATGAGTCATATGCTCTCGATTTTTATTTATTTCTCTGTATAAAAATCTAATATTGATTTTTTTGCCTTACGTTCAGGAATTGATTTCTTTTGAGAGAATGAATTGCGGTTTCAAAGGGTGTTTGTATACTTTTGAACTATAAGCCACGGCTGTCATTTCTCTGTCGAGTTTTTTACTTCTTTTTTCTTCCAATTTTTGTTTAGTTTGTTTTTATTTTACTTTTTAATGAATTCTTTCAAATAAATTGTGTCTTTTGTAGATTGATGAGTTGTATATTCTTGATTTTTGATCCGTTCCATTATATTAAGATCTGCTTTTTTTTTTCTCATGTTCAGGAACTAACATCTAGATTTTATTTTTTGTCCTTGATATTTGTTTTTTTAAATTCTTCCGTGTAGCTTATATTTAATCGTTCATGCAGTGTTGTTTGAAATAAATTTATTTCTAGAAAAATCGTATTTAGCAAAAATTGACACCTGAGGTATGTTAACTTGTTTTACTTAGGGAGATTTAAAAAATGAAACATGAGATTGCTGTTGTGCTTTTGAAAAAATCAATGTACTATCCAAGCTTCAAATTGATCGTTTAGGAATCAACTTATGTAATAGAGTCGATCCACTAAAGTCTTGAGCAGCGGTGTAGGATTAGATCCCAAAGATAGGAAGTCTTTTCTTTCTTAAGAAGGAAAGTCTTTTTCAAAGATTCTATAGAAATTTATATATGAAACCGAGATAGTTACCTTTCAAAAAATTCTAACGATAGGAGGAATTTATTCTTCAAGGTATGGTCAAATTTATTTGGTGAGTATATGTTCCACTATTAAACTTGTTTAAGTCCTCCTCCCTACCCTTGGTAATAATGTTCTTTGGTAGATTAGAATTGGAATAGTGTTTTGTATGTTTGGATATCCTTATAAACTTATAAGAGCGAATCCAATGCAACCCTATTCACATTGTCCAATAAAATACCATCTTGGAAGCTGTATAAAATGGTGTTGTTTTACGTGTTTTGTGTGTTCTTCATGCAAGTTTAAGGAGAATTAATTGAAAAAATTGCAGCGGTTAAAAGGACATAGATTGTAGGCCGATAGATAAAAAAACCTATTGGTTGATGGGGAGACTATTCTTTAGACAGATTGACTTATTAGTAGTACGTTGAATAAACATGAATTTAGATTTCTAATTAAACAGAATGCATATAATTTTTTTTATATTATTTAAAAGAGTTTAGATAAACGGAACAGGTTGATTGGTTTCAGTTTATATTCAAAAAGTAACTGGAAAAAAAAAATTCTTTGTTCATTGTTTGTTTGAAGTGATTTTCTTCAAATGATTTTATTTTTTACCTAATTTTTTGGTTGTGGGTTGAGAAACCTGAATATCAGAATATGGACGTTTTCTATGACTAGAAATTCCAGCTGACATCTTCATCTCTATGACACTACCTTGTCTATGAAATTTTATTTTGGGTGATTCTTGGTGTAAAGCTTCTGTTTGTTTCCATTCTTTATGAGTTGAGAACTATGAATGTGGACTTTGTAAATTTTTATAATTGATCTACTAACATTTTTATTATTGGATAAAAAAAAATAAAAAATCTCCCACTTCTCTTTTTCTTTTTTCAATATCTTGATCTGGTGGTTTTTTTTTTTTTTTTTTTTAATATTTGTTCAATATTTTTGGCCCCAATAAAAATGAAGATCTTTTAGTTCTTCATTTGGATCCTTAGAACTTTTTCTTTCTATTCTATTTTTTTGCTGGATGTATTGTTTTTGTTGATATGAGAATATGCTAAAGTCGGTACATGAAGGATTGAGAAATGATTTAACGTTTTTTAAGTCTTTCACATGGATGTTATGTTATATAAGCATGGAAGGTAGGTTACAGGATTGTACTATTTTTTCCTATAGTTTATCAGTGCACTCACTTTCTTTTCTTCTAATTGACAAGTACTCTACATTTTTGTTTACTTTTCTTTGGTAATTATCTAATTTTTTTTCACTATTCTCAGATTTTTACATGCTAAAATTAGATTTTATTTTCCAAAAACAAATTACTTTATAAATTATCTATATTAATTTTCACTTTATTCATTCATAAATAAATTATTTCTTTTTTATTTAGTTTACTATTTTTTCCTTATCTATTTTTGTTCTTACCATTGTTTGTAAGTTATTGAGATTTTTTTAAAAATACTTACAAAGGATTTTTGTTTCCTTCTGTTATATTTTTTTCATATAAGAATTTTAGTATACTTCCTTTGATTTCTTGAAGATATTGCGCATTGTATATATTTAATATGACATGGATTTTAAAATTACGCAGATACTAATGTAGGAAGCATTCTTATATATATATTTTTTAATATGATTTCTTTAAGATAACAATTTCATTTTGTTTAATTCAATAATTTAATTTGAAGTTGTAGTCTTTTTCAATTCAATTTACAGGTATGTCTTTATACTTGCTTACGTAAAGGTTGCGATTTGTTCTATATCTTTTATTTCACTTTTCAAAATTTTCTTTCAATTTTCTATATTGGATACTTGAGAATATAGATCAATAATTGAACAAAACAATTGTTAAAATGTTTGAACTCGTGTTTGAATGACGATGAATTCGTTTCACGTAAAATCAATTCTGTTGAAGTCAATTCTTATCAATCTTAGTAGCTATCGTCCGTCATAAAGTGTTGCTTGGAGGACAATCTTTTCTTTTCAAATCTTCAGTTCATAGTTCAATAATCTTTATTAAATCACACCTTCATTGGGACATAACGTTCGTTTGGTGAGCGTTACAGTGATTCATTCTTTGACATTTATTAAAAATTATTAAAACTATATTTAAACTAGAATATATTTCAATGTAAGATTTATAGTCTTCTTATATAGTCGCATACTAGATCTTTTGTACGTCGCTCAGGACTTGGACTTAGTGATACAATACGATTAATTGGCTATTATGGAATCATTGCTAGCACACAACTAGAAAGAGTTGATGATAACATATGTCTTGCTACTGGATGGGAACATTTTTTTGACCATCATAATTTACAAGATGATTATATTATTGTGTTTGAATACACCAAAAATTCTACATTTAACGTTTCAATATTCGACCATTCAGTTGTAGAAGTAACAGATGACCACGATGTTTCTAAACTGGAAATTTCAAGTATGGGTAATCCGTAATCTTGTCTTTCAAGTAACATTGGCAGCTAATCATGATGGACATCGAAAAATTGTGTGCCCATCTTTAACTTCATTTCTTTCTAACTTGTATCTTTCTTTACTTACATATATGAAACATAATTTTACGTTCACATATTGTTTTAAGATTGCGAGAAACAAACAACAAGTGCGTGTGGGTAGATGGAGTTTCTGGTCTTCACCTTGATTTCTTCATCTTAGCAATGAGAGAGCTATCTTTGAACTCAACAGTACTTCCTTAAGCCATCACTATATATTACTCTGCAAATGACATGGTGATATAAGCTAGGATTATTTACTGTGCACACTTTGACAAAAATGTAGCTTTGTGATTTTAAAACTATTTCTGGTTTTTATTGTTTTAATTTGCATATTGATTTCGCTGTAATTTTCTGTTCTTACTGCAATCTTTTTGAGGAAGACCATATACTTTTAATTCTTGAGATTGCCTTGTGATTTTTGGATGAGACTTAATGCACTTAAGAAGTAAACAAAGGCAGATCATGAACCAAGTGTTAGATATCAAGGAGCAGTTCCTTAGGTACATGTATGTCCTTTTGTGTTATTTTTTTTCAATTTCTTGAACATGATTCATTACATATTGTTATTCTACTCTGCTGGATATTTGTTCTTTTATTACAATGTGTGACCTATTTTTTGGAATTAATACTCTTCTTGTTATTATTATATTTTATTGGTAGCTTGGGTGATCCAATATGTTAATGGTCTTATATAGTATTTATAAAATGATCAACACATATTTAAATAGTACGCTACGCGTATCGCGCATGCCAAGAGCTAGTCTCTATATAGTAGGCGATCCTTTGCAACGAGGTAGGTGACCATTTGAGAAAAAAGAGTAAGGTGGCCTTGCACATGTGTGAGGTAGGTGAAAATCTCCTATTATAAATAGAGATAAAGTTGAAGAAAAAAAAACACACACACACACACAAGCAAAGAGAGGTAGAGAGGAAGAGAAAGGTAGAGGGAAAAAAAAGGGAGGTGGAGAAAGAGAGAGAGAGAGAGAGAAAAAATTTCTCTCGAAGTGTTTATTTTCTACTTAGTTTCTCCAATTACAAGAGAGGGATTAATTATTGTTATCTTCTTTTATTTTGAGAGAAGTTATTGTAATTTTCCCACTATAATGAAATCCTCCTATACTTGCCCGTGGACGTAGAATAAATTGGGTGAACCACGTAAATCTTTTGTGTCCATTTTTTAGCTGCATTTTCTCAATTCCACTTCCGTTGCAAGCCAAACTTGTCCCACGTTTTCTAAATGGATTCCTCAGCGGCTGGATGTACATACAGAATACCCAAATGATGTCTTATAACAAATGTATGGATGGAGCAAAAAAGGTTACTTCATTTTCAACCAAAATTTCTCAGTATGTCATATACTTAACTTAAAAGATCGCATGTCAAAGGAATTCAATTATTGGCAGTTGAAAGTCACAAATTAAGTTGCTTTATGAGATAAAAGTTGAGAATACAGGCCAATGCCCATAAGAATTCATCCCGAGAACTGAGTTCTATAGCTCCTTATCAATTCAGTTTTACAAAGATTTAGATAACCTTATAACCATGCACTTTTGCATACTTGGATGGTGGCAAATCAGTCCTGTGTGCTTTTTGTTTCTTCCCCACAACCTGTGAATTTAAGTACCTAAGTCATCTCCCATTTCACTTTAGGTGCCAATGCTCCTGAATCATCTTTATCGAGAGAATTTCCCATCTTTAAGGGGGTTCTTTCTCGGTTGCATCACTAATGCTTCAGTGATCTCAATGCCCCAATACCAACTTCTAATTTCGATGTTGCAACTATCGAGAGTTTCATGCATTAGCTGTGGCCCTAATCCACATAGACCAAGGGCGAACACTCATCTTTTGCAGCATGGACTATCAAGGTATCTAATTTTGTGCTTTCACACCACATATACAGATATCAAAACGCATGCAGTCCATTTGGTCGTTTCGAATATTTTGGGTTATTTCAAGGACAAAAAATACAAATATGGGCCTTTAAGTCCAAAGATGACCAAGTATTTCTAAGCTAAAATGGTCTCTTGATCATCAGATTTTGTTTGGAATTTTTTGATCTCATGGTGGAAGACTAAGAACATTTTGATCTCGTAGTAGAAGACTCAAAATTTGATACTTCAGTTTCCATGGCCTCTGCACTCGACTGATCAAAGTTAAGATTATAGTCAGAGCCGGACCTGAGGAGAGGCCCAAGAGGCCTCTGCTTCAGGCCCAGCATATTAGGGGGCCCAATAAAAACTTGGAGCCCCTTTTTTTTTTTTTTTAAGAAACCCAACTTCAACAACTTGAATTTCAACATTGCAGACTTACAGTATTACGTCTTCTACTGTACTGCAGTCACCAGTTGCTTCTCCAGTCCTCCTTACGTGATTATGTGTCAAGGATTGCAGTTTTACTTAGCCCCTTGACACTATCGCAGCCGTAGTTTGCCCAATTTCGACTGCACATTGTAAATATTACTTCAAATTTGAGTTGTAATTTTCTTTTCATTGTAACAGTTATTTCAGTTGTAAAATAGCTCTGATATTAGTAAACGTTTAGTATGATTCCTCATCTTTTAAACGTCTACTCCTGTCACTTAGGTTTTTGTTCAAAATGCTATTATAGGGGGTATTAGTCACTCAAAAATCTTTCAAGTTCACTGGTGTCCGCCCCCTGCACCAGCATTTGTAATTTTCTTCTTTCATCAATTGTAATGTTCAGTTTTCATCAATCAATGTTCAATTTACTTTCAATGTATTCAAATTCGCTATTATAAGCTTTCTACAAAATTGCAATCAAATTTTCTTTCGTCCCGACGCGACCAAGAAAAGGCGGAAGGTAGTCTAGCGGAGCAGACTACTGTCGTACGGTGTCCCTTTCTGTGCCAAGAAGAAAGGCACCCTGTGAAAGTTGGTATCAGAGCTGCGGCTCACGACCCTCAATAAGAAAGCTATGGATCCAATTACATCTCACACCACTGAAGTGGTAGAGCCTCAAAAGAAAGGTACTACAAAATAGCGCGTGGATGCGCTTGATGAGACAACTACTATGTTGTGCTATGCTATGGAAGGTCTTGAGGAAAAAGTCGAGATGGCCGAATTTGAGATTCGTGGATTACACATCCAATTGGATGAAAGTCAAAGAGCTTGCGCAGCAATGGTTGAAGCTGCTGCAATCATTCCTAATCTGCATGATGAAATGGAAGCGTTGAGAGCTCAATTGCGGGTACTCCAACGTGCGGTGGACAATGGGTAAGCTCCCGTACTCGAGTATGCTCCTAGGCTCAGAATTCCTGAACCGAGTACCTACGGAGGGGCACGTGATGCAAAAGAAGTTGAAAACTTCTTGTTTGATATGGAACAGTACTTTCTAGCAGCTTCGATCGAAGACGAAGCTAGAAAGGTAATCACAGCTACCATGTATCTGGGTGGAAATGCAAAACTATGGTGGCGAACCAAATATGCTGACATTCAGGCCCACAGGATTCGAATTGATTCTTGGAATCTCCTCAAGGAAGCAATCAGATCGCAGTTTTTCTCGAAAAATGTTGAGTATCAGGCTCGACGGGCACTTCGAGACCTGAAACACACGAGCTCTATCAGGGAGTATGTGAAATCCTTCTCAGGGTATATGCTGAATATTCGAGATATGTCGAAAAATGATAAGCTCTTCACCTTTATGGAAGAGTTGAAACCGTGGACACGCACGGAACTTCAAAGACAGAAGATTACTGATTTGAGCACGACCATGGGAGCCGCTGAATGCTTGAGCGACTACCAAATAGAATCTAGAAAAGATCGACCTTCGAGGAGTAATCAAGCAATTGGAGGTGGTAACAGATCTTACAGACCCAGATCGAACCCGAATGGGGGAGAGCGTTACTCTCAGAATAGAGAAGGAGCCTATCAAAGCAACCATGGCTTTCAGGGAAACTATCCTAATAGTCGTCAAGGAAATTTTAACGGCAACAACAGTAACAACTGGAACAAAGGAAAAGCAACAGAGGGCCGAACTGATGCCCCTCCCAAATTGAAGTGCTTTTTATGTGATGGACCTCATCGGGTGTCGGAGTGTCCTCAAAAGCGGATGGTGAATGCATATTGTCAGTTAGCAAGTGGCGGGTCAAGTTCAAAGCAATAGGCCCCGCAGGCTAATTGTCATAATGAGACTGACTCTGAAGAGGATGAGGACGTAGTTGGGGCATTTTCACATCGGTGCAACACACTGTCGCATCGGATTGCTGAAAAGGATGATGTCCCATTGAAAGAGGCAAAGATGGAAGAAGCGAAGGCTCGAATTTGTAGGACCAAAGGCTTAATGTACATTGATGTAAAAATCAATGGGAAGCCAATCAGGGCTATGGTGGATACAGGTGCTACCCACAACTACCTTGCATGTACTGAAGTAGAGCGGCTCGGACTTGTTCTAGAAAAGGGTAGTGGAAAAGTCAAAGCCATCAACTCCGCTGCTCAACCAATAGCTGGAGTGGTGAAATCGGTGCTGATCAAAGTAGGTCCTTTCGAGGGAAGGACAAATTTATCTGCAGTTCAGATGGATGATTTCAAGCTTATTCTAGGATTGGAATTTCTTCGGGATACTAAGAAAACAGTGTTGCCATATTTCGATTCGTTAATGATGATGGGTAAGAAGCCGTGTGTCATCCCTACACAGGTTGGGAGGATGGGCGAGAAGAGTATCTCAGCCATGCAATTTAGTAAGGGTTTCAAGAGAAATGAACCCTCTTTTTTGTACACTCTTCGATTAGAGGAGATCAAAGAAGCAAATGGTCCTATTCCAAAACCCGTTAAAAGGCTTATTCGGGAATTTGAGAATATCATGCCGAAAGAATTACCAAAGAAATTACCATCAAGAAGGACGATTGATCATGAGATTGAACTCATTTCAGGCGCCAAACCTCCCACCAGGGCACCATACCGTATGTTTCAGCCCGAGCTTGAAGAGCTTCGGAAGCAATTGGGGGAAATGCTGGAGAGTGGAATCATTGTACCTGCGAAGTTGCTATACGGAGCTCCTGTATTGTTTCAGAAAAAGGCCGATGGTTCTCTTAGAATGTGATGTGACTATCGAGCCTTGAACAAGATCACTGTAAAGAATAGCTATCCTATCCCACTGGTTGCGGATTGCTTCGATCAACTGAGTCGGGCGAAGTATTACACAAAAATTGATCTTAGGTTCAGATACTGGCAAGTTCGGATCAAAGAGGGAGACGAAGCAAAAACTACGGTGGTAACCAGATATGGAGCCTTTGAATTTAAAGTGATGCCTTTTAGTTTGACAAACGCTCCAGCAACATTTTGTACTATGATGAATCAGGTACTTCACGGGTTCTTAGATGATTTTGTCGTGGTGTATTTGGATGACATAGCAATCTACATCGAGACATTGGAGGAACATGTCCAGCATGTGAGGCAAGTTTTTAATGGACTACGAGAGAATGAACTTTACGCTAAGCCGTCTAAATGCTCATTTGCTCAGACATCTATCAGTTTCTTGGGTCACATCATTGAACAAGGTAAAATCCACATAGATTCGAAGAAGGTTACAGCCATCAAAGATTGGCAACCACCAAAAATCGTACATGATGTACGTTCATTTCTTGGGTTATGCAATTACTATCGAAGATTTGTGAAAGGCTACTTAGAAATTGCACTGTCACTTAGTGAATTGACAAAGAAGGATAAGGATTGGGATTGGTCATCCCAATGCCAAGTTGCTTTTGAAAGGTTGAAGAAGTCCATGTGGACGAACCCGATTTTAGCCTTACCGGTTTTGCCCTTGGTGGAGTCCTCATGCGAGAAGGACATCTGGTAGCATATGAGAGCCGGAAGTTAAACCAGACAGAACGTCGTTACTCGGCACATGAAAAGTAATTGTTAGCAGTTGTCCATTGTCTCAGAGGATGGCGTCACTATCTGCTTGGGTCTCCATTTATTGTGAAGACAGATAACATTGCAGTTAGTCACTTCATGTCCCAACCAAAACTATCGAGCAAACAGGCTCATTGGCAGAAATTCCTTTCAGAGTTCAATTTTATGCTAGAGTATCGTCCCGGCTCTAGTAATTATGTTGTTGATGCTCTTAGTCGACGGACCGATTTAGCTGTCATCTACTCTGTAGCTGCTCTTTCAGGAAGCACAGTCTCCACGAACACTAGAGACCAAATTCGAGCACTTATGGAGAAGGACCCGGCTACCCAATATTTGGTCGACCTCATCAAGTAGGGTAAAACTCGACAGTTCTGGCTCGATGGAGAACTAGTGAAGACAAAGGAAGATCGCTTATATGTTCCTAAGGATGGAGATCTGAGGAAATCACTAATTACAGAATGCCATGACACAATTTGGGCAGGGCATCCCGGAGAGGAACGTACTTATGCACTACTGCAACGTGCATACTACTGGCTTCAAATGCGGGATGACATTGCAACATATGTAAAAACCTGTCTTATTTGTCAACAAGATAAGGCAGATCATCAGAAAAAAATGGGCTTGCTGGAGCCCTTTTTCGTCCCATCCCGGCCATTCGAAAGTGTATCGATGGACTACATTATTGGGTTGCCAAAAGTTGAGGATTTTGGCACTATCATTGTCGTGGTGGACCGTCTATCAAAATATACAACTTTCATTGCAGCGCCTAAGTATGTATCTGCAGAAGAGACAGCTCAACTCTTCTTCAAACATATTGTCAAATACTTGGGACTGCCTAAGGACATCGTCAGTGATCGAGATCCTCGTTTCACTGGCATATTTTGGACTGAGTTGTTCAAACTTCTTTGTTCAACTTTGAGCATGAGTTCTAGTTTTCACCCACAATCTGAGGAACAGACGGAGCGCTTCAATTCTATGCTAGAAGAATATTTTCGGCACTTTATCTCTACTTCGCAGAAAAACTGGGTAAAACTTTTGGATGCGGCCCAAATTTGCTTCCATGCCCAAAAGAGCTCTTCTACCAATAAAAGTTCTTTTGAGATTGTTACTGGCCAGCAACCGCTAATCCCTCATACAGTGGATATCGAACGAAGTACCAAGTCTCCTAAAGCAAAGAACTTTTTTCAAGAGTGGAAACGAAATATTGAAATTGCTCAGAGTTATCTTGAGAAAGCTCATAAACAATATAAAAAGGCTGCAGACCTAAAGCGCCGTTTAAACGTCTACTCCTGTCACTTAGGTTTTTGTTTAGAATGCTATTATAGGGGGTATTAGTCCTTCAAAAATCTTTCAAACTCACTGGTGTCCGTCCCCTGCATGAGCATTTGTAATTTTCTGCTTTCATCAATTGTAATATTCAGTTTTCATCAATCAATGTTCAATTTACTTTTAATGTATTCAAATTCTCTATTGTAAGTTTTCCACAAAATTGCAATCAAATTTTCTTTCGTCCCGACGCGACCGAGAAAAGGCGAAAGGTAGTCTAGCGAAGCAGACTACTGCCGCACGGTGTCCCTTTCTGTGCCAAGAAAAAAGGCACCCCGTGAAACTACGTCTGCAACTCAACTCAAGTACTCAAGACTCAACCACTTCTAAAAGACTAAAACCTACCGGCGATGACAGAGTGAGGCGAATGACACTGTGCAGCATCCTCCGGCTCTGGCTCCTGTAGCGGTTTTTTTATCATCGGACGGACTCGACATTCGGAAAGGTAAGAACTAAGAACTACCTTCTACCGAGTGCTAGTATTTTTAGATCCCGGATCTTTATCTTCTTTTTCTAAATTTGAAAAACTTTTAGGTCAATTTTTTAAGAAAACAGTGGCTGAATTTTGTTTCGCTCCTTTGCAGGTTCAGATATGCCAAAGAAGTATGTGATGTGATAGTGGCCAAATGTCTAACGGGGAGGTCGAAAACAATGGAGAAGGCGCAATCAGCTTTTTTGCTGTGGGTAGAGTTGGAGGCTGTTGAGTGTTGAGACAGTTTCTTACTTCTTGGTACGTTTTATATTCAAAATGCAGAAATTTAGTTTACCAGTCACCAGTGCAATGATGTGATCTGCTTTGCAATTTAGCTATGAGGAGCATACTTGGCATTATTAAATTTTATTTGATTAATTGAGCTATTAAACAATGTCTCACTTAAATAGTCGTAAAGATGATTTATATAAGTGATGCATACCTGAATTTGGATTTAGGTGCTTGCTGTATGTTAAATTATCTTATTTCATTTACTGTGTTATATTGTTGGAATGTTGTATAAAGGAAAAAAAGTTGTTTATCAAATATTTGTTTCAAAGAACTTTAGGTCAAATAGTTTAATGTGATGAATTTGTACACTGTTCTACATGTCTTAAAGAGCATTAATTCACTCATTGAAGTAAAGAAGGTTGCAAGAAATACCTTATTTCATTTACTGTGTTATGTTGTTGGAATGTTGTACAAAGGAAAAAAAAAAGTCAATTAATGTACTTCATTTGAATTAGTTAACTGTGGATGAATGATGATTATACATACAAAAAAAAAAGAGGAGGTAGAATTTAAAAGTAACTTCATTCTTATAGCAATAATGAAGTTGAATTTATTGAGTCGAAAATCAAAGGTTATCATTAAAATATTTAGCAAATAAAAAGTTTTGGGTGAGTGAGATTCAAAACTACAAATTGATTTATTTGTCTATTTGTTGCATCTTGGTGAATGATGGCTTATTCCAATTCTATTTGAATTTTTAATCTTAAATTAATCTAACTTGAGCCTCTTTTACTCTCAAATTTCAGTAAGTGTTTGCTGTTGAGTGGCTTGAATAAAATACTATGGCTCCTAAATATGCATCGAGAGCTCAAAAAAGGAAGAAGAAGGAAAGAGTAGAGGCATTAATTTGAAGCCAAGTTGGAGATATGGATAAATACTTTAATGGCAAGAAAAGAAAAGAGAAGGAAGAAACATCAAAAAATTTAACGATTGAAGAGCAACAAAATCAGAATGATATTGATAATGATCATGTTGATGAACAGAAAGAGAACAAGGAAATTATTGAACCTGAAAATATGGATGAGTCAAAACAGAATGATGAAAATCATGTTCAACAAGAAGATTTAAATTAAGAGAATTGCTTCTCTTTGAATTTTAATGATTCTGAAAATTGGAAGGACATTCACATTGATCAAAAGATAAGAGACTTTTTAGTTGAAGTGGGTCCGAAAAGAGCTGATAACATCTTCTTTCCCAGAGATGATAAGGGTAGACATTTTGAATCATCACAATATAAGCGATTAATGGCAAATGGCCAGACAACTGATAAAGATGGTTAGTGTATTCAATTTCTTTGGATAAGATCTTATGTTTTTGCTACAAGTTATTTAAGACAGAAAAAAATGGACAAAAATATTGGCCAATTGGGTAATGACGGATACAATGATTGGCATAATATGCATCGGCGTCTTACACATCATGAAGTGTCTAAGGAGCATATAGGTTGCATGATTAGTTGGATGGAATTGGAAAATAGGCTTCAAACAAAACATACAATTGATGAAAGCATACAATTGTCCATCAACAAAGAAAGAGAGCATTGGAGACAAGTGTTAACGAGAATAATTGCTATCGTGTAAAGACTCGCTAAAAGTACTTTGGCATTTCATGGAGATTATGAGCAACTTTATGTTGAGAACAACGGACTTTTTTTGTAAATGATAGAAATGGTTGCCGAGTTCCATCCAATAATGGAAGAACACATTCGACATGCCCAAGCACGCGAGATTCAATATACATATCTGGGCCCTAAGATTCAAAATGAATTGATATAAATGTTGGCAGGCGAGGTGGGAAGTGCAATTGTCACAAAAGTGAAACATGCAAAATATTTTTCCGTCATACTTGATTGTACTCCAGATGCAAGTAACGAAGAACAAATGTCTCTAGTAATACGATGCGTGGATGATTCGATAGACTCGCCGATGGTACAAGAATATTGGATTGAATTTTTGAAGGTGGATGATGCATCAGGATTTGGACTTTTCATCGAGCTTAAAAATGTGTTAAAGCATCTTGAGCTTGATATTGATAGTATAAGAGGTTAAGGGTATGACAATGGAGCTAACATGAGCGGGAGACATAGAGATGTACAAAAAAGGTTACTTGAAATTAATCCTAGAGCTTTCTATACTCCATGTGGTTGCCATAGCCTTAATCTAGCATTATGTGATATGGCAAATTGTTATTCGAAAGCTATGTCCTTTTTTGGAGTGATACAACGAATCTACACATTGTTCTCTTCTTCTCCGAAACGATGGAAATTTTTTAAAGATAAGGTTCAAGGTCTGACACTTAAGCCATTGTCGCAGACACACTAGGAAAGTCATGTGGAAAGCGTCAAGCCTATAAAAGAATAATCTGTACAAATAAGAGACGCTTTACTTGACTTGGCAAACATTGTTGAAGACCCTAAAACAAAAAGTGAAGCTGAGTCCTTAGCAATATATGAACTTGAAAATTTTGAGTTTTTGCTTGACATAGTAATTTGGTATAAGTTGTTGCATGCAATCAATACTGTGAGTAAATTTTTTCAAGCCGAAAACATGGATATTAATGAAGTCATCAAAATTTTACAAGCACTTATTTCATTTCTCGAAGATTATAGAGGATCTGAGTTTGCCAGTGCCATGGATGAAGTGAAACAAATGGCAAGTGAAATGGGAATTGAAGCTGTATTTCAAAAGAGACGTAGCATTCGAAGAAAGAAACAATTCGATGAAAGTGGCACTGAAGAGATAACATACTCGGCTGAAGATTCTTTTAGAGTTGAGTATTTTCTCTTTATAATTGATCAAACTTGATCATCACTTCAAACTCGTTTTGAACAATTTACACATTATGAAGAGATATTTGGATTTTTGTTTAACATGGATAGATTAAAGAGTGTGCCAGTTGGCAGTTTGCTGAAATCTTATATGAATCTTGAGTAGTATTTAGAACATAATGGACATTCAGACATTATAGGTGATGATTTATGTTCGGAGTTGATCGTCTTGAGGTGCTATTTAACTAGCGAAACAAAAAGAGCAATTGATGTGCTACATTACTTGAAGAAAATGAATGGTTGTTTTCCGAATGCTTGCATTGCTTACAAGATTTTGCTCACCATTCCGGTTACAGTTGCATCAGCAGAAAGAAGTTTTTCCAAGTTGAAATTGATCAAGACTTATATCCGATCAACTATGTCACAGCAAAGATTGAATGGTTTAGCTATGTTATCAATTGCAAAAGAAATGGTTGAACAACTCGAATATACAAAATTGATTGATATTTTTGCCTCAAAAACTGCAAGATGAGCTGTATTTAAGTGATCTTTTAGAACATTTTCACGTTGTTATTCGATTATAATATACATATTTTAAATATTCATTTTTTTGATTTTATGTTGACAAATTTAGTTCCTTAAATCTCTTATAAATGAAAAAAATTAATTGCTTGCTATAATTTATGGGCCCAAAATTTGAATTTCGCCTCAGACCCTGCAAAACACAGGTCCGACCCTGATTATAGTAATCTGGCCTTAATTTTTCTTTTCTTTTCTCTGTTGGGGAAGATAAAAATGAATATCAAATCGTTATAATTTCTTGTGAACGCGTTCAGACTGGGACATTTTGAATTGCATGCCTGACTTCCTATTTATTGTTGTTGGGACCGATTAACCAATAATGCAGGAATTGTGATTAATGACTTCCACTTGTTGTAATTGAAGTATTGAACAAGATCACAAATAACCCAAGAACAAGATTAAAGTAAGTAAAAGAAGAAACGGCAGAAGGAACGATGTTTTATTAATTCACTATGAAAGGAGAGCACATACAACAAACGACTTCTTAACAATACTAAAAGAGGAGCATTGTATTTATAGTATAAAATCTAGCCCTAAAAGAGTCCCAAAAAAAGTAAGAAATCTAATGTAATTTAGACTCCTATTTGAGTCATACTTCTAACAATCTCCACCTTGACTCAAATTCCAGTGCAACGAACGAAACTCCAAAATTTTTCCACCTTGAGAAATAATCCTTCTGCATCAAAATGAACTGACCAATCTCCTCAACGCAATAATCAAACTCTCCACGATAACACGTTTCCCCGCCCGGCGTCCACAAGCGACACCAAACCCAAACTCGGGTACCCAAAATTTCTCTTGGATTTAACAATCACTGGATAGGGTCGAAGCATACCCTGTAGCAGAAACCACACCAAATGCACAATCAGAAGGTCCCTTGCCAATATTATCACCTTCAATGATTTCTAAAACATTACAGACATCTTCAAAACTGTACCTACGCTCCATGAGTCCATTGGCATTACAAGAACACAGTGTACTCGCTAAAATTAGTGGCAAAGCGGAATCACCAACACTCTCTTGAGCAAAGTTCTTAATTGACCCAGAGTCAAACCCAAGAGGTACTGTACCAAATTGAATGTCCACCACGGTATTGAACTTGTCCAAATGTCTCTGAACTGGTTCTGCGCTCCCCTGCAAGATGTACAACGGGGATTTCCTCCGTCCCTCCAGTACAACCCGAACACCCCTTCGAACCTTCAAGACTCCACCTCCACCAGAAAATTTGTACCCTTTTTCATCCAAGGTACTTAGTGATATGAGATTCTTTGTCAAGTCTGGAACATGGCGAACCTGATCAAGTGTCCTCACTGTTCTATCCTGTAGCCTCAATCTGACCCGACCAATTCCTGCAACCCGGCAAGATTAGTTGTTTCCCATGACAACTCCACATTGCTTCACCGTCTCATATGTTTGAAACAAAGTCCTATTGGGACACATATGATACGAACAAGCAGAATCTAGAATCCACTCCTCAGGTTTGGATTCCCCGTCAGATTCAGCCAACATCACATCTCCATCATCACAAAAATTTTCAGCAATATTAGTCTCGTTCGAATTACCTGATTGCCCCACATGATTTGCATGTAAATCACATTTACCTTGTAACTTGTCGCAATCTTTCTTGATGTGTCATTTCCTCTTACAGTAATAACAATACACATTGCTGTACTTCACCTTCGATCTACCCCTCCGTCGATCACCATAAGTAACAAGAGCATCCCCACTCCTAGATGCAGGATCTCCAACCAACAACTCCATCTTCTCTTTTGAGAACAGGGTGTCGTATACCTTCTCAATGGATAACGTGTCACAACTATACAGAATAGTATCACGAAATGACGAAAAAGAATTGGGTAGCGAATACAACAAGACCAAGGGTAGATCCTCTTCATCATATTTTACCTCCAACGTCTCCAAATCTGCAACGATCTCCTTGAACATAGCAAGGTGGTCCTGCAGTGACCCTCCTTTCGCCATGCGATGAGAATACAACATCTGCTTTAAAGTCAGTTTGCTTGTCAAACTCTTTGTCATGCACAACTGCTCCAGCTTGAGCCACAAAGCAGCTGCTGTCTTCTCCTTCAAAACATCTTGTAGCAAATTGTTGGATAAATGAAGTTGGATTTGCGCTAAAGCCTTCCGATCCTTTCGTTGTTTCTCTTCCATAGACAAGTTTGCTGGCATCCTATCAAAACCCAGCAAAGCATCATCAAGATCCATCTGCGTCAACACAGCTCTCACCTTTACTTGCCACAGTGAAAATCTTGTATTGCGATCCAATAGCGGAATTTCATACTTCAACGAATTCATCTTTGAAAAATCTCAATCAAATCAGGAAGAACTTGCAATCTGCAATACCCAAAACTGAAAACTACCAAACGTGCAAGGGGCAAAATAGTCCAGAACCACAATTTTGCCCAAAACTGAAATTGGACACCACCACAAGGTCCGTCTCGTAGTCTGGAGAAAACTGCCTGAAGACACCGTCGTCGAAAAATGCCTCACGCGCCGCCACTCTCTCGCCGGAGTTACTACCGCCGGCGACTGGTCGAAAAACGTGCTGACGATCTATGACCCTTTTTGGACTGTTTCTGCCTGCTGAGTCCACTGGTGGTGTTCGTTTCTCCAAACTCTTTTTGGTTTGACCAGAAAACGCAAAAACAGATCCGACAAAAAATCGAAAAATTGGACAAATTCGTTTTCTGATTTTCTAGTAATTTTTAGACGATTTTCCGATCAATTTCAGGCCAAAAATCCACCAACAACCCCGCTCTGATACCACTTGTTGAGACCGAGTGACCAATAATGCAGGAATTGAGATTTAATGAATTCCACTTGTTGTAATTGAAATATTGAACAAGATCACAAATAACCCAAGAACAAAATTAAAGTAAGTAAAAGAAGAACTGACAGACGGAACGATGTTTTATTAATTCACTATGAAAGGAGAACACAATACAGCAAAAGGCTTCTTAACAATACTGAAAGAGGAGCCTTGTATTTATAATATAAAATCTAGTCCTAAAAGAGTCCCAAAAAAAGGTAAGAAATCTAATGTAATTTAGACTCCTATTTGAGTCACATTTCTAACAATTGCTGTTATAAAAGAAGAATTAAACGAGGAAATGCAATGTCACATTCAGCAAAGCAGGCATGGAAACATCATAATAGTACTTATTTTTCTTCTTTATATTCTTCTGTTCTCTTTAATTCCACTAGAAATTGAATCATCTGTGAAAACAAAAGCAGAGGCTCTTGTAAGATGGAAGAACACCTTATTATCTCATGATTTTTACCATTCATGGAACCTCAACAACCATACGAATCTCTCCATATGGCAAGGAATTGTGTACAACACTGGGGGTTCAAAACTGAGGTAAAATTTATCTCATGCAAACATTAATGGCACACTCCAACAATTCGATTTTCCGTGGCTTTGAATCTCACACATTTCAACCTCAAAAATTAACATCTATAATTGGCAGTCTCCCCAACCTCACTTGTAATATTTAGAGATTTCCAGGCCTGGAAAGAATGGCAAGCAATGAATGGTAACAAACAAGGTCATATTTAAGGTCAGCTACATAAATACTTTTCACGACCCCAGTATAAGCCTTTGTTTGAATCCCATTTTGAGGGAAAGAATGCATTTTGAATAGTAGATTGATAGAAAATTTATGGTTAAAAATTAAGGAAAATTTTTTGGTTTGCGTGTAATATTATTTTATTGAAGAATGTATAATTGAAAATGAGTTTTAAAAAAAGGAATTTTGGAAGGATGAGGATCAAACAAGGGCTAAATATCACTTCGTACATCTCCATAAATAGACATTGCACTTTCTTTGCAACTTCGTTGCTTTCCGTTTGGTGTATTGTTAATTTCCACAGATCTTCTCAACTTATTAGTCTTCTACTACGTGTCTTGACCTGTCCATTTCTTTCTGTAGTACTTCAAGACTTTTCTCTCCTGTGAATCTTTCTGGAAACGGTTGGATTCATCTTGCAACTACGTGAGTTTTCTTGAAATTATCGTAATTTCCACGTTCTTGAAGACTTCTCTCTCCAGCTTATCTTCCTGGAAACTGAAGACCTCTCTATCCACACTTCTCTCATATAAATAAGGTGGTCGAACAGTTTTAATGAGACCATATAAAACTACTCCATAAACCAAATCAAAAGTTGACTAGATTCCTCAGCAGCTGGATGTACATTCAGAAATATTATTGACTAATCGTAGCCAAGACGGATCTAGCTGCTCGAGTGAGTTAGGGCGGAGCGTGGAGCATTTATCAAACACCGCCCAATATAACGATATTGTTTACTAATATTTAATTAATTTTTATTAAAAGAATCTTCAATCAATAAATAAAAGCACTAAAATGTAAAATAATACAAATATTAAAATATAATTCAGTACAACCCAAAATAATAAGGAATAAAAATACATTTTTTGAGTCATATACCTATTATCTAATTTCAAATTTTTATGAATTTAAGCGAGACAAGATGAAGTTTATATGTACTGGTTAATCGATAAAGACAAAAATTTAAAAACAATGAATTTTAGAGCTATTTTTGCCCTCAAAAAGTAAAATATTTTTCAAACTCTTAGAAGAACAAAGAATTTTACAAAATAAATTGATAAAACTTAACAATTAAAGTATATATTATGAAATAATAATTTCAGTCAATAAATTTTTAAAGCAATGATTTTTAAAGCAATTTTTACCAAAAAAAAAAAAAGAAATCTTTTTTTTTCAAACTCTTAAAATAATAAAGATCAATAATTAAATAGTCCAAATTTGAATTTTACAAAATAAATTGATAAAATCTAATAATAAAAGTATATACTATGAAGTAATAATTTGAGTTAACAAATTTTTTTAAAGAAATTTTTTAGAAACAAAAACTAATAATATAGAATTGTTTAATTATTATTTATTGTGTTAAAAAATTAAAAAGAAGAAGAGGAGGTGAAGGGATTCGAATCCCATACCTCTTATATGATAAAAATGGAATTCCCAATTGAGATACAAAGCTATATCAGTACTAGTTAAAACAAAATAGTATACAATTATTTAACTATTATTTATTGTGTTTGAAAAAATAAAAGAAGAAGTGAAAAGGAGGGGAGTCGAACCGGGTGCCTCTTACTTGCAAAACCAAAGTTCTACCAAATGAGCTACAATCATAATTGTGAATAATGATACAATTTTACATATTTAGCATAATAACTTCATCAACATGAAATTCCTTTCCTGCTAGATCCAGCAGAGGCGGCCGCGCCGGCTCACCGGGTGCTGGCTCCGCCCCTTCGTGGGTGAGAAAAATGTGCAAAAGGCTCAACTTATTAGACATACATGCATGGAGCAAAAAGGGGCGCATTTTCAAACCAAATTTTCTCAGTATGTCATAAACTTAAAATATTGCATGTCAAAGAAATTCAAGTTTTGGCAGTCGAAAGTAACAAATTAAGTTGTTTATGAGATAAAGTTGAGGAGAACACAAGGCAATGTCCATAAGAATTCACCCCGACTACTGAGCATATTTATCGAGAGAATTTCCCACCTTTAAGGGGTTCTTTCTCGGTTGCATCATTAATGATTCGGTAATCTCTGATTCCACCTTTGAGTTTAGGTGTTGCAATACTCCCCAGGCAGAATGTTTCAAGCGTTATCTGGGCCCCTGATCTGAGTAGACCAAGGGCGAACCCTCATCTTTTGCAGCATGGACTGCCAGGGTATCTAGTTCTGTTCGCTCCTCATGCTTTCACACCACTTATAGAGATATTAAAACGCGTGCAATCCATTTGGCCGTTTAGAATATTATGGGTAAATAAAGTAGAAGTCGCTAGTTCAATATCTCATAGATGAATTTACAAATTTGTATCTTTAAGTACAAAGATGACCAAGTATTTCTAAGCTAAGACGGTCTCTTAATCATCTCATTTAGTTTGGAATTTTTAGATCTCATGGTGGAAGACTCAGAACTTTTTGATCTCTTAGTGGAAGACTCGAAGGTTAATTCTTCAGTTTCCATGGCCTCTGCACTTGACTGATCAAAGTTAACATTAAAGTAATCTGGCCTCAAGTTTTTCTTTTCATTCTTTTTGACTATTGGGGAAGATAAAAATGAATATCAGATCGTTATAATTTCTTGTGGACGCGTTCAGAATGGGACGCTTTGAATTGCATGCCTCTCTTCCTATCTACTACTGCTATATAAGAAGAATTAAACGTGAAATGCAATGTCACATTGAGCAAAGCACAGGCATGGAAACATCAAAAATAATCCCCATTTTCCTTCTTTATATTCTTCTTTTCTCTTTAATTCCACTACAAATTGAATCATCCGCGAAAACAGAAGCAGAGACTCTTGTAAGATGGAAGAACACCTTATTATCTCACGATTTTCTCGATTCATGGAACCTCGACGATCATACGAATCTATGTAGATGGCAAGGGATTGTGTGCAATACTGAGGGTTCGACTTCTGAGATAAATTTATCTCATGCAAACATTAATGGCACGCTCCAACAACTCGATTTTGCTTTAGTTTCAAATCTCACACATTTCAACCTTCAAAATAACAATTTCAGCGGGTTTATACCATCTACTATTGGCAGTCTCTCGAAGCTCACTATCTTAGACTTGAGCAACAATGAATTCCTAGGCATAATTCCACCGGAAATTGGAAATTTGACCGAGCTTCGGTACATTAGTTTATATGGCAACAGTCTCAGTGGTCCAGTTCCATATCAAATTAGTGATCTTCAAAAAGCATGGTACTTAGATTTTGGACTCAATATCTTAGAAACTCCAAACTGGTCTAAATTCCAAGGTTTCCCCTTACTGACACACCTCAGCTTTCACAGCAACAACATCACTTTGGAATTTCCTGATTTCATACTCTTGTGCCAGAACCTTACATATCTTGATTTGTCACGAAACTACTTGACTGGTGAAATTTCAAAATCATTATTCAGCAATCAGGGCAAGCTAAGGAAGTTGAAAGATCTTCGCTTACAGTACAACTTATTATCTGGTTCAATCCCAGATTTTTTCCATTTGATGCCCAATCTGGAAATCCTTGATCTATCTAAGAATTCATTTTCAAGTCCTATACCTCCAACGATCAGGAATCTAGCAAAACTTCAATTTCTGAAACTTTGCTCCAACAATCTTACTGGAACTGTTCCATCTGAGGTTGGAGATTTAGAAAAATTGCAATTTCTTGATCTCAGTGGAAACCATTTGAGTGGGCAGTTTCCCAAAACCATCTCTAAACTTAGTAGATTAAGGGTTCTTACTCTGAGCCAAAATAATTTTTCAGGTAACATTCTATCATTCATTTGCAATGTTAGTTTCCTTGAATATCTTTTTCTTGATCATAATAGTTTGGAAGGAACAATTCCAAATTGTTTCAAAAACTTGATCAGTAAAGGGCTGAAGTTTTTGAATTTGATGAATAATCATTTTCATGGCACAATTCCTGCAATATCTCCGAAAGGATGTAAACTGAAGCATGTTATCTTATCCAAGAATCAATTGAAAGGATCATTTCCCCAAACCTGGAGAAACTGTAAGCTGCTGGAAGTCGTAGATATCGGACACAACAAGATAAGTGGCCCTTTCCCTGGATGGATGGGAAGTCTTCCAGAGCTTCGAGTTCTTATATTGAAGTTCAACAAATTCCATGGTCGAATACCTGCTTCATCAAAGGCAAGGCTACCCTTCTCTAAGTTGCGAATTCTTGACATCTCCCATAATGAGTTCAATGGACTTCTACCAATTGGATATCTAGAACAATTCAAAGCCATTATGAATGTGAGTGAAAAGGAAAAGGAAATGGAAATATACCCATATTATACATATCCTTTAACCATTTTGTTAAAAGAGATCGAGCTTGAGTCGATTCTCATCAGAAAGACCTATACAAGCATTGATCTATCCCACAACAAATTCCAAGGAGAGATTCCAAGTTCAATAGGAAAACTTAAGTTCCTACGATCTCTGAACTTATCTTATAACAATTTTACCGGCCATATCCCACCATCGCTAGAAAATTTGACTTCACTCGAAACATTGGACCTTCGTTCAAACCAATTGGCAGGACAGATTCCCTGGCAATTAACTAGATTGACATTTTTGTCAGTCCTTAACCTTTCATACAATCATCTTGTTGGGTCCATACCTGTGCAAGAGCAGTTTTTAACATTTAACAACGACTCATTTGTTGGGAACTCAGAATTATGTGGACGCCCCTTGACAAAGATATGTAAAAATGATGAAGTACAGACGAAGCTTCCCATGTTGCTGGGACAAGATGATGAGTACGACATTTTAGATGGATTCACATGGCAAGTTGTTCTCCTTGGGTACGGATGTGGAGTATTACTCGGATTGGTTGTGGGATATGTTACCTTTAACTATGAAAAGCCTAAATGGTTTATAGAATTTGTTTATGGAATCTACAATATCGTTCGACTTTAGCTTGGTGAAGAAGAAATAAGCTTACAAACATGAATATATGGTTTTCGAATTTTAGTTGCAAATATGCTGTTTAGCAAGTAAGTTTAGCACAATCCATACTATTTCGGATAGCATCGATTGATATCCATTGCCTTTATTAGGTTCATCCTAAGCGTCTCTTGTGTACAAAAAGGTGGCTTCATTTTCATTTCAAAACAAAAATTTCAAAGTGTCATGTACTTAACTCAAAAACTGCATATCATTCAAAGAAATACAAGTATATGAAAGTCAAAACTCAAGGAAGTATATATAACTCTTCTGAGGAAGTCTCAAGGTCGAAATGCTGATGAGATGCCTATTCTATATGCTGTCAAGACCTACTGGAATAATTCCGGTTTTGGCTGAGCATTCTGATTCAGTTTCTTCTTTTAAATGCATACCGAACACAACCGGCAAGTACAGGGTTAGAGAGTTAAAATCAAGAATTGATGTACAAATGGAAGGGGACATCAGAGTTAAAACTAACAACTAGAGAAGAAGGATCGAGTTTTGGATGCATAAACATAAATAAGGAGATACTATCTCCATTACACAGAGAAACTAAATTTGAAAAATGAGGGATTAACTAATTTCAACTTTGACAACTCAGAATTGTGAGGATTAACATTGACAAATAAATGCATAAATGACAAAAGGCACAGCCAAAGCTTCCAAAAGAAGATGATTTTAATACTTTAGATGAATTTACGTGGGAAGTGGTTCTAATGAGGTATCGATGTGGAATGTTATTCGGTTAGATAGAAGGATAGTAGTCTTTATATGAAATAATGTTATTTAACATCACTGATGCTAAAACATCATCCCCGTAGATGACATTAAATAATAAATTTAATTAAAGTGCTATGAAACACATCTAATTGGACTTGCATATACTGTCACATAGGATAATATTTTAGCATCAACAGTAATATAGCATTACTCCTTAAAAGCCTAAATGGTTAGTAGTGGATGTAAGTGGCATTGATCTTGTGCCCGCGGCCTACAAGAAACGAGTTGGTGGTGGAAGAAGAATAAGCTTTACATTTTCCATTTTTATTTTTATATTTTTAAATTTCTGAGTTTGTGTTTATTTTTTAATAATTTTAGTTAAGAATATATTTACCGTTTTACCCTTCTTAATAATAGTCCAATGAAATCTTATTTTTTGGTCAACTAACAAACCCTTGGGTAGATTGGGCAGATTCCTCCCAAGGCCCTTGTATTGCCTAATTTCATAAAGGTTTGGGGATTCGGCTCCATTACACTTTTTTCTCTTTTCTTTTTTTTTTTTTTCCTTTTTTTTTTTAAAATAATATTGTACGGCTAACAATTCATTTATTTTCAATTTGACCCATTTACTATGTATTATTTGATTGAATAATCCTTTATATTGGAATGGATGAAGAGTCAAAAGGTTAAATCCACGCGAGGGGATGAGTCAAGCGAATTTTGAATTAGAATTCTAAACTTTTGTCCATCCTTCGTCATAATAATACCTCAAGGTTTGTCGCGATAACTTGGCATTATGGCATATCTACTATACGCCCATTCACTAAAATATGTCTAACTAATTGGCGGGCTGCAGGGATAGTCAAAGCCATATCCAATCGAAAAAGGATGTTATCCAAATGCATTTCAAGTAATTGTCATAAAACCTATAGTGTCATTTAGCCAAAATTAATAATGTTACATCACACACGATATAATCAAGATAGAAATGAATACTGGTAAACAGCCTTAATCATGAACCTCTCTTTTAATGCATAGCGAAATAAAGAATATGAATGGAGTGACTTGATTTAAATATAAACACAAATGCAACGATCATGATTGTAACGAAAGTTAATATAAGCGAAACCCTCAGCGGCTGGATGTACATGAAGAACATATTATTGATGAATAACAAGTACAAAGCTTAACTCTCACAGAGATCATAATGCTTACCATGGAGCAAAAAGGCGGCTTCATTTTCAAACCAAAATTCCTCGGTCGGTCATATACACGACTCAAAGACAGTATGAAAGAAGAATTGAAGTATTTGACAAGCAAAAGTCACAAATTAAGTTGCTTATAAGCTAAAAGTTGAGGAGAACACAAGCCAATGCCCATAAGAATTCATCCTAAGGACCACGGAGTTTACAGTTCCTTGTCAATTCAATCTTGAGAGGAGTTAGAAAAACTAACTATGCACTTTAGCACGCTTGGATGGTGGCAAATTGGAGGAGCCAGCTACATTTGCCTCACAATATCCAGCAACTTCAGTCGCCTGATCTTTATGTTTCTCTCCCCCATCCTGATAATTTTCCCCTGCTGATCTCCCTCCTGTTTCGCAATTGTCGACTGGTACTCCTGAATCATCTTTGGAGGGAGCATTTCCCACTGCATCTGTGAACTCCTTTAATGGGTTCTCAGTTGCAGATGAAGTCCCCTTCAGCAAGTCCATACCCGATTTACACTGCTTCTCAAACATCATCTGAAGGTGACGCCCTTGTTCTTCTATTCTGAGTTGCAAATTTCTTTGAATCTGCAGAAGGATAATTAGAAATTATGTGTGAAGGGAATAACCAAAACTGCTAGAGTCACACTCGGAAATTTAATCCTTAATTTGCCTTTGAATATGTACATTAAAACACCAGTTGTAAAATCTTGATAAAGCTACAGCATTTTCACAAGGTTGCAGATTTGACAATAGGGATCTTATCAAACAAGACAGTAACAATGCAACCTTAAGATACTTTACCATCCACAAATTGAATGATAGTTGAAAAAAGATCCCTCAATAAATTGCCAAGACGTGACAATAATACAAGACTGCTTTAGTACATATTTATATACATTTCAGGATTTCTGAAATATTTGTAGCAATTAATCATGCTCACAGCAAGAAGTGTGGGTAATCAATATATCAATTAGTAAATGTCGCATCATCCACATACGACTTGGGAATGTAATATATGGATATATTATATGCCATCTTCAAGTTAAAACCAATATGCTGTATGAATTCATACCTCAAGCTGCTCATGAAGCTGCTTTTGGACTTCCATTTGCATTCTCAAAGCTTCAGTGATCTCAATGCCCCTATTCGAAAACAGACAAGCACACAATCAGGCACAAAACATTGGGGATATAGCAAACAAAAAAGAAATTCAGTTCAGTTATAAATGCATCCACATCTTTGCAATTTTTCTAAGATATTAAACTTCAAAATATTTGACAAGTTCCTCCATTCTCGTTGAAAGCACAATTATATTTGTTAAATCCAGATCATCCACACACGTCACAGATTAATCTTCCGGCTACTAATATATTTCTGAATACTATGGACTTTAGGACAACAGACATCCATATTTTCTAACAAACTACTTAATCATAATGTATAATTCCGTGTCATAGATCAGCACTATCATCCCTCAATCTCCTTTTAGGAATTGAAAGTATATTAATCCTGTTCTCTCGACAAAATCCAAGAGAGATTATATCTATCTATCATCCATGTTATTCTATGAGAATATCTGGGAGAAGAACACCATAGGGCAAAGATATGAAGTGTGGTTGTCAATGTTTGGTCCCCGGTAGAAATGCAGAAGGCAAGGCAAACAATCGCACAATGGAAAGAAGAAATGAGGCACATCTCTATTCAAAAAATTAAAAGAAGCTGAGTGCAGCAAAGGAGGTTCCTCATCCTACAAACACGGGCAAAGCCAGAAAATCAGAAGAGGAGGCAAATTTAAGGGAACACATTTAGACTAAAAGTTCTATTGAAATTATTAAATATCATGCTCAGAGGTTCAGATGCAATTGATTCTCCAAATCCAAAATCTACACCAACTGCAAGCCATGAACTTTAAGTAAAAGAAGTAACTTACGTTTTCATGTCTAGAGATGACAGATCTTCAATAGAGGTCGGGTTTTTTTCTGAAGATTCTGCAAAGGAATAAATAGGTTTCTTAAAGTGACAACAAAGATTACTCTTCATATGTATCGTAAACATATAGCATATCCAAAAAGCCAATGACAATCATGAACCGGAGACATCATTGAAGATGGTCTGTTTGTGATTAATGCTAAGTGAAACAGGGTGATAAGAAAGATATGTTCATGGTACAGGCATCGCGTTCAAGTTCAAGAGTTATGAAGGGACGATTTTGAACTTAAATTTTTTGTGGTGAACCCTTTTTTAGTATCGTAGCAGCATAGAGATACAAAGTGTTGTAATATGCTCAATTCTAACTTTAAGGCCCGTTTGGGAGGGATTTTGAGAATTGATTTTTTGACCGTTAAAAGAAAAGGAAGTTCATCTATGAGAGAAGAAGTCAAAAATTACGATTGGAATAGTGAAATAACGGTCAAAAAATCAATTTTTTGGGATAAAAAATCCCTCCCAAACAGTCTCTTAATATCTAATTACGTGATATTCACTATTTAGCTTATTATGGGCTCGTTTGAGCCACATTATTTTCAAAAAAATATATTCTTCAACAGTAATTTGATATCATTTCGACCATACATTTTTTAATAAAATAATATTACACGCAGATCTAAAATTTTTCCTTATTTTTTAGCCACACATTTTCCATTGATTTGATATGAATAATACATTTTTTCACTAAAATGTGGCTCAAACATGGGGTATATGACAATATATATCTGTGGGGTTTCTATGTGTGTGTGTGTGTAAAGATAGATATGTTGTATATGTATCGAAATTAGTCACGGTGACAATTCTAGCAGATTGAACCATAAATGGCATTTACACTGAGCGACATTAATTACTGCGTATAAGAATTATTAACTTCAGCACATAAAATGGATTTGGCTCAGATGAAATTTGATTATTTGTTAAAGATTATGAACTTATAGAATTAAATATTAGAGCACTGATTGCAATAAGAAACTATATAAATCAAAATATAAAAATTATAGCAAATGCACACCTTCTGTTGTATCTGGTTTGTATCTAGCTGTTCGGTATTTCTGCAGTTCAGGAAAAAGATAACAAACTGAGTAGACAGGGATCCACCAATGCAAGTTAAGAAAATGGTCATGACAGAAGAATACAACAAACCTGTAGGTGGCTTTTTACGTGATAGATGGTCAAACCTTCAACTTTCATTCGCTTTAGGACACCCTTAGGAGTGGCTCCTGTGGTCAATAATAGAATGAGTGATGTGAGTAGCTGCCAGATATTTTATACCAAATGACTTTTAAGTGTTAAAGGAAGAGTTACTTTCACTTCCACCAAGCTTGTTGACTGCCTCCACAAAGGCTTCATGAAGTTCTGGTGTCCAACGCATTCGTTGCTTGGTTTGAGCACAATTTGCAGAAGATGATTGAGCAACAGCCGTGCAAGTTTCTCCAGGTGTAACTGGGAGCTGATTATTGGGATGCTGTATTGAGAAATTTGTTGGCAGATTGGACATATGATGATGTATCTGCATTAACAGAACAAGGATCAAGAACCTAGTCAATTCCTTCTCTATTGTACAAAAAATAATAATAATAATAATAAATTATAAAAAAATAAAATAAATAAATGTAAGAAGAGATGGATGAATAAAGAAAATAACATCAACCTTTGGTTCTGGAACTGCTATACTTGCATCAGCAAGGAGCTCGTTCAAGTCAGCAGTCAAAGCACCATTATCAGTGATAAGCTGATCAGCCCATTCCTGCCAATCATTATGTTTAGTAAGATCCTCAGATGGAATGGCAATGCCACCGTGGTTGCTCCTTTCTAGTTGATTATTCTGGATAGACGAACTTATCGGATAATCAAGAAAATCAGGCAGCGTATCTGTACACCAAGAGGGGTTGTTTTCTTCCTTGTCATAGTGACTTGATGCTGTGGATCGAGGAACTTCAGAATCAACAGAATCAGGCAACACAAGTGATGTCCCACTATTAGTTGATTGGGATATGAGATGAGATTGCCTTGGATGGTTTTCTTGTTGTGGGACAGATGAAAAATGAAGATCGGTAGAAAATCCCGAGGATGAAGAAAATAAATGGCCAACTACCCCACTGTTGGATGACATTGGTGAAATAACAGCTGGAGAATGTTGCATGAGTTCCCTCTCCATGGAGACCTGATGGGAGTCTGTTAGTTTAGGATATCTTTCTCCCAGAGGAGTTGGCAGTACAGGAAAAGAAGAAGGCATCGTCCCAGAAATGCCAAAGTTACTAAGTTGTCTTGCACCTGATCTTTGAATAGATAAAGAAGGTTTTGCATCCATCTTGACTTGTATAAATAGCAACTTCAGCTGACGTTCTACAAAATCAGGGTAATGGAAACATTCTTTTTCTAGATCTGCTCACAGTCTTGCCAGAAATTTTTGAGGATCAAAATGCTGAATGCATTATAAGCTCAACTCGAAGTCTTGGGTACGAATGAGAGCTTCTATTGTATGCTTCTATGGCACTATGACCAGCAGGTGAGAGCTTCTGTACTACTAGCAACAAAATCAGTCATGTCGTTCTCTCCCCAAAAATAATAGCAGAACCACGAATTATACACTAGACAATGTTAGATTCATCTAAAAACTTAACTTGACTTCACTTTTTTGCGTTATGATCCTAAGGTCATGTATCTTATAAAGTTCATTTTTACTCAGATAGGATATCCAAATACAAAAAATGTAAACTGTCCGAATATTATAATAGTACTACAATAACAATTAAAACCTGCACAGACAATTTTACATGGCATATCTCAAAAATTAATTGTTAAACATTTGGCCTTGTAGAGCTCGAAAACCAATAGCTTGTGAATTCACCTAAAATGAATGTATGACTAAATGAAGCCTAAAATTTGAAACCTGGAATGAAAGATAATGAAAGCACGTGTTGCAATGCATGTGAGAAAATATTGTAACTCATTGACAAGCATCATACTAATGATTAGAATTCATTTAATAAAGTTCTAGGCTATTCTATAACTCTACATTAGGATAAACTGCATAAAGCTATCATCTTTACCAAAAAAAATAAAATGTCAACCTCATATGATCATATCAATTCAACAGGCCTGAAAGCAAAATTAATTATGAAAATAAAATTAATAATAGGCAGGCATGCATAAAACAAAAGGAGAAAAAATACTCACAAAAGAAAAGGAAAAAATATATATATAATTCAATCCTGCCTTAACAAAAATAAAAATCCGAAGCGATCTAACAAATACACATGTGCAGATAAAAATCCATAAACTTAAAGAATCCAATCAATATTAATCAACAACCCCTTAAAAAGATATTAAAAATAAAAAATAAAAAATCGACGTGGGTCATCGTTGAAAAAATCTACCAATTACAATTACAGAAATTGCAACTTTGCATAAATATCGAAAGGGTATAGAAACTCTTACCTAAAATCGCAAAAGAATCACCAAATGATATTTGAACAGCTCCTTATCAAATTCTTGTGCGATTAAAAATCAAAGGGACACGCCCATATTAGTTGATCATAGATATACATACTTATACGTATAAAAAAAGATATACACGCGTGTGTGTTCTTTGTGGAATTCAACTGGCGTATGGGGAATTCCGTCACTGGCGAGTGCCCAAAAGAATTGAACGGCCTTACTTTGCCTCTTCTGTTTGGGTTTGGCTAATATTTAATACTCCGGGTGAACTCGGAAAACGCGAGTCAGTTAGCGCGTATACACCACGCTTGGTTTTTTATATTAAAAAACACAACCCTTAATTATGCCCCATTTGGTCCTTTTACATCTCATCAAATTAAATTAAGTCCATGTTTAAGTCACATTTTAGGAAAAAAATGCATTATTCATGTCAAATCAATGAAAAATATGTGATTAAAAATGAGAAAAAGTTTTAGATTTACTTATATATTATTTTATTGAAAAATGTGTGATTGAAACGATGTCGAATCACTGTTGAAGAATGTATTTTTTTTTAAAATAATGTGGCTCAAACAAGCCCTAAATTTTTCTTTTTCTTATTTTTAATAACACAATTTTTAATAAAATAATATTATACGTAAATCGAAATTTTTTCATTCTTTTACAACCATCCATTTATAAAAATAAAAAATAAAAAAATCTCTATTTTCCCCATTATAATCAAAATTAATTGGGGGGGGGGGGGGGGGAAAAACTGCAGCTTTTTTCTTGATTTTAAACATTTTAAATCATAATGTATACCTTTTAAATTTTAAAAAAATATATATATACGATAGTATGATCTATAGATAATTTTTAACCAAAAATCAAGTGTATGACCATGATTGACCATTTTTTCAAAATAGCAAAATGGTGTTTTAACATTTAATTAATTTATATTGAGATTCTAAACTTTTCAATAACATGTAATGTGATTCCAACTATTTAATAAATATATGCCAAAGGACCTCTAAAATTTCCATTGAAAAATTTGTCAAAAGACAAAATAATAAGAAAAAATTATAAAACAATCATTTATCTATATGTATTATTGATTCGTAGTTCTTTAAAGATTCCTATTAGGAGTAAGAAATTAAGTTGATGAAAAAAAAAGTGAGAGGCAGAGAGGAAGGAAATGAGGCGACTACCATGTCCGATACTACTATGATTGCAGCTCAAGCGACGACAACAATTGTAAGGCTTAACAGTTAAGGCAAAGGAGGTTAGTTCTATATGCAAAATTAGAGGTGGGTGGATAAGGGATGATGAATATTTTTTTATCAACTGACAAAATCTGTACATGTCCTTTCAATACACATTTATGAAATGGTTTGAAATCACATTGGACATTGTTGAAATGTTTGGGACAGTCGATATAATTTTTTCTTCATGCTTTGATATAATGAAATGTTAAAATATCACTTTATCCTTCTTAAAATTGGCCAAATTATGATTAAACACTTGACTTTTTGTCAATTGACGAATTTTCGAATAAAAACCATCCGATTCTCCTTGTATTTTTTAATTGTCATTTTTCAAGAAAAAAATCATAGTTATTATTTAATACATAATTAACTATGTATTTCTATTTAATTTTGAAGTTTATGGTGTGTCATGTTTGCAGGTCCCACTTGATTGGGTTGTGACAATACACTCTAGGGGTATGCAATTGGGGGTTCAAGAATTTTAATCTTTTAAGATATATTATTTTATTATAAATTTCATTATAAAAATATTATGCTCTTTCAGTTGGCCAAAGGGGCAACTGGGAAGCCACCGGATCTTTTTATGGGGTCGCACAAATCTGGTTCCTATTAACAGCAAAAAGTAGGTAGGACACGTGTCACTCAGTTAATGGGATGTTATTTCATAAAAATATAATAATTGGTTGCCCTAGAGCATGTCATTTGGGTAATTAATTAATTCGTTGGATTTAATTAGATAGCAATTGTTATGTCCAACCTTAGACCCTCGAATTCGAATCATATCCACAAATTATAGTCGACTTGATTCTTTAGTTCCCGAGTATCATGAGCCGAGTCGAGTTATCCACAAGTCAATCCATGACCCCAAAATGAGTTGGATCATGAGCTCGGTCCATAATTTATCTCAATTTGAACATGAACTACCTATAAATCAATTCGAGATGAATTGAGCCCAAGAGCCAACAAACGGTTCGGCGCCTTTGTCACCTCTAAATGTAGCAACATTGGGAAAAATCAAAATAGATGAATTATTTGAAAAATGAAAAATAAGTAAAATTGGATGGAAGAAAAAATAATTATGAGCAATTACCCAAAATTTTGTCCATGGAAAATAATGAAATGTGACCATAACTTTGCGTCACCAAAAGTGAACATTACAAGGATAGTCCTTTGCATCGACGAGTCCTGATGAAAATTATCAATTTATCTTGTATTTTAAATATTATTTTTTAATATAACATATTGAAACTGACATATTATCTAAGAATCGCGTAATACTCTCACCACACATATCTACGGGTGCACCTGCATGTACTTGCATGCATACACATTTGACAATTTACAAGTTTAAATGTGAAGTAATTATAACAAGTCGATAATATTAGAATCTTAAATAGAACATCACAAAGTGCATATATATACTTATACCACACCCAAAAAGCACTTCCACTGGCATAGTGCAATGGATATTATCCTTATTGAACAAATATTGCTTAGATTTTAAGAAACATAGTACAAAGAATTTGGAAACTCGAATGTTCTTTTAGCCTTTGGATTTCCATCAAAACTGCTCCATCGATCACCAATGATTCCCCAGATATTGTACCCCTCATTAACCAACTTTTGTCTAGCTTCTGCTTTGTAGTGTTGCTTGTATACTTCTGTTTTCATCACTCAGGTCCCCATTCCAAGTCAAAATAGTACGATTAAATTAAATGAAAATATGTACCCTATAACATCCATTAGTCACTAGGATCTTATACTAAAACAATTAATTTTTATTCGCTTGTATTGCTCTCTCACAATCCTGATTCACAGTTAAGTTTCTCCCATTTCACTCATTGCTACTATGGGAATCGTTTTTACTTTCTTTTCCTCTAACTATTAAGATGTTTCAGTTCGTCGGATTGGACATAGAATTAGAGCAAGTTGTGGAATGTACTAAGAGTCGGTATCACTTCATTTAAAAGCTTGTACTATTAGAAAATGAGCAAATTTAATTTTCAACATGTCTCTTTATATATATAGATTAAATTTATATTCAATTGTCTGGTGCAATGATCAACACAACTTGATTCTACTCATATCATGTTGAAACATTTCATTTAAAAGATTAAAAGTTAGATTCTCAATTCAACTAATATATAATTGGGAAAAACAAAGAAAAAAATTGTTGGAAATGTACCTTAATATAAGACCAGACCAGCCATGATATCCAACCTAGAGAAGGTTGTCTACAGTGGCATCTCTTAAGGATTCTCTTCTGGTTCAAATCAAAAAAAATCTTAAAGCCTCTTCCTTTAATCTCATGGAACAAGCTGAGTGTAGGATCAAGAACTGGTGCTTTGCAATTCTCCATCCAGCCTTCAAATGATGTAATATTCAATTTCTTCCCCCCTAAAACACTCATGATCAACACAATTAACTCTTATAGCTTGAGGACAATATAATTGAATTCTCATGCACAATATTTTATAAGGGGTTAGGGATGTCAAAGTGGGATGCACGGTATTAAGACTTGGATTTTCATTTTAAAATGTTTATTAAAGGAAATAGCCCAAGTTCTTATACGTTGATTTATTTTTTCAACTTTATTCGACGTGAAGTTGAAATTAACATGTCTCGCAAGATGATGACTCATTTGAACAAACCAATTTTAGAATCTTTGTGCTCGTTTGAGTCTTAGGACTTGTTCAATCCCCATTAAATTGGAAAAATGTATTTTAAAATAATAGATTAGTGGAGAATGTGTGGTTAAAAAATAAAGAAAATTTTTGAATTTGCATTTAATATGATTTTATTGAAAAATGTTTGGTTAAAAAAAAAAAAGAGAGAAAAATGTATTTTTAGAAAAATGGGAATCGAACAAGCTCTTAAGTTTCATCTAAAAAAAAATAAAACTTATAGAGAGGAGTAGCTAGCCCATGTTGCTTTATCTTCATCTTTATTTGATGTGGAAGTATGCCTCACTCGACGGCTACCTCAAACTACCTCATTGAAACAAACCAAGCAAAGCAATGGTGAACTAGGCTCAAACCAACTAGTCACAAGATCGAGTCGTGTCAAACATGAGCCATCCCAAGCCTTTTGGCACCAATGCGTGCTTGTTTGTTGTGTGTCTTTTATGTGCTTATAAATTGTGATTCCACGGAATATTTAATTAGTAAGTTGTGGATTTTACAAAATGTGTGAATAAAAAGTACTGTTTGGTCAGTTTAAGTTATAGCCCTCGTTTAGTAGTCATTTTTATCAAAATGCATTTTTCTCCCTCTTCTTTTTAATAACATATTTTTTATTAAAATAATATTACACATAAATCAAAAAAAATTTCTTATTTTTCATCCACATACTTCCATCAAATTACTATTCTAAAATGCATTTTTACCTAAAAATGGCAATCAAACACCCCTATAATTTAAGCTTTTCCAAACATACTCAATAGTAAAGCAAAACACAAAGTAAGAGGGGAGAAGGGAGGGGATTACCCAAATCCATGACTCTTGAAATATTGCACAGTGGACAACAATGTGTCATCAACATCAAAGATCCATGCACCTTTCCCTTCACCAACTTTCACAGAATTACAGCGACTACTCAAATACACTTGGCATTCTTCAATTGCCCTCTCACAATCTGCTTTGTACTGACTTGATCTCTTATATTTCCCTATGTAACCAATACATTCTTGAGGGACAACCTCAAATTGTCTTATGTTGTTCAACTCATTATTAATCCTCCAACTTTCACAGTATTTCTTCAAACCAGAACCAGAAACAACATTATTTTTCTTCCTTTGATTAAGAATGTTCCAATCTGCCATGCTGAGCAAATCAACAAGCTTATTACAGCTAAGAGAAAAATGGGTTTTCTTGCCATGTGAATATTGACAGGAGAGAGATCTGAGAAAGATTTACCTAATTTCATGAATATTTTTTGGGGCTACCTTAATGATTGCTCACATAGGCTGTGGGGTGTGTTATGTCGTGTCTTTATTCATAATGGGTTAGGTTTAATCAAGCATGAGATTTAGCACTAAAATATGTTAGATATTTTTCATCATTTTGTATGTATTTATTTTTTGTTTTGCGAATGATTTGCCGTCCGGACTAGTGTTTGCCACTGCGCAACAGGGATCAACTTGCCCGATCAGGTTGTGGGGGCAACGCCCCCGAAAGGGAATTTTATTTTCAAAAGTTTTTGAATAGGTGCATCTGTTCATTTTTAACAGTCACTTCCAACAGATGTACGCAAGGATTTCAAGAGACACCTATTCAAACGGTTGCCTCAATTTCTATAAATTCTGGGCGAATTCTCG
>NC_036240.1:3402449-3415996 GCF_002742605.1 Olea europaea var. sylvestris
TTGTTTATTTATATTTTCCCCCCCCCCCCCCCTTTTTTTGTCTTTTCTTTTAAGTTGTGGATTATATGGAATATGTGGATACTAAGTGAAACCTAATTGCAGATCCTATAAAAGTAAGAATAAAAAGTATATTTGACCATTTAAGATTATAATTTAAAATTTGTCAAGTATAGTCAAAGCTCACAGAGAGTCTCCAATAATGTGCAATTTCTAGATCTAATTTTCCAAAGATTTTGGCAAAAAGATATTTCAAGGTTTCAAAATATTATTAAAAATAAAAAGAATTAGGAAACCTTTTTGGAGTTTATGAAACGCTTTCTAGCTAGAGTTTTCAAAAAGTTCCGATTTTCAAAACATGTCCGAAATAATTCTTTGAAGTTTTCGTGCAACCTATCCAACCAAACACAAAAGTATGAACCAAGAAAAGAATAGTAAATTCATTTTTTTTTCCTCAAAAAGAAAAAAGAGCAGCAGACTACAAAATTCTATTCGATTTATACAACTTTACATCTGCCAAGTTGCTGATTTCTTGATCTGACAAGTTATGGAACTTGAAGTTTAAACATAAACAAGAAGAAACTGGCTCCAGACAGTCATCAAATTGTAGGTGGGATCTGGAAAATTTTTAATCTTTGATCAAATTCAAACAAGTAATATAAGTTTCTTGAAAAATATTAGCATTTAAGCTAGTTGTGGTAGGTAATATAAGTTTTATTAAGAACTATATTGACCTTGATCTTAAGGTATGCTAGATACGAAGTATCCCAAACAGAAAAAAAAAATAATAATGATAAATAAAGCTTTCTTAATGCCTTCTTGACACCAGAAAAATCAAACTATTTAGGACACGTTTAGTACCTAGTACCGTACAACAAGATCACATTCAACACCGCTGATTCCAGCATACCTTGCACTCAATATATACAAAGATTAGAATTAACGGGGAGCTAAGGGCGAAGGGTTGTCGTCTGAGCAACCTTCATCAAAGTTTTGAGAGTAGCTTTGAGCATCGTAGTTGTATCGTATTGTGTTGCTTTTCCTCCTCAGAAGTTTACTCCATGGTGATTTGAACCTCCAAATTAACAATCTTGCATAATATGATCCATGACAACAATTTTCCTGCAATCTTTTCTGAAAACTAATCAATTTAATTGCAGAACTACTGCACATAATTTTCCTTCTCAATTTCTGTATCTGAATCTTCAAGCTTGCAAGATGTGAAAATTTCATGGTTGAACCATCAAGGGCCATTCATTGAATAGCGGCAGAAGAAAGAGTTTTTGGCAATTTAATACGAGAAAATATGTGGGAGATGCCTTGTAAAAGTGCTGATATTCTAATAGCAGAATAACTGATTTTTGGACGTCACTTCACTTCTCAAGTAAGAAAATGATTCATATAGTCAACCCAAATTTATCTGGAACAAAACTTGTTATTGCTCGTTGGACGTAAAATTTAAGTCCATTACAAGTGGCCAAGATTTTTTATTCAAGATAATGCCCGAATCGTGTAGTTTTTATTATTAAAACAGTGACAAAGTTTTTTGATCCAATATAAAGGAGGAATAAGAATGACTGATATTGGGTGTTATTTTATTTTCGAACGGAATTGTAAAAAAAAAAAAAAAATTTGATTTATGCCGTTTATTCATGTTAAAAAATTCGGCCTTTATTGAAGTGTTCACATCCACTAGAAAATAATCTGTCAACACAAATTTGATGCCTGTGGGACCTGATATGGTCCTCTTCTGAAGATATGAAAGAAACTTATCCTTGTGCTGTAACATCAATGGGGCTGTGATAACATATTTTGTCTATATCGATTATCAGACTCCAAAATTATGATCTGCTTTTTATTTCATCCTTTTATATATTGGATTATTCTCCTTGTATATAATGGGATTCATAAGGATGTCCATTATGGATCCCATTATGTACGCCTAACAACGTCCTTATTTATTCTCTATGAATTTTTACTCGTCTAGAAATATCTTCTCAAAAATCCCTCAAGTCCATCCAATAGAGTTGAGAACTGCACCAAAAAACTCGTTTTCGAGTCCCACATGAACATATTTGGCGTTTAGTGCTCGAGAGCACTGTAAAGTAATGACAGAGATCTGAAATTCTTCCGAGTTCCATTGACAGATCAATTCAATATATCAAACGTCTTATAAAACAATAAAGAAAATATATCTTCCTTTGGAAGCATGTTGATTCAAAATGGTCCCTGGACAAGAGAATCAGACTCGTATGGTTTAAAAGCACGAAGTAAAGGGGTCGGTCACCAAGTCATTGAAATTACACTAAACCACGGAAAAAAGTTGAAAGAATCGATACCAAGTCACCAACCATTTATCATAGTATCAAACAAAACCCGACCGCCCCCCAGGGCACATCCTAACTGGCAAACATGATGGCACTTCAAGACTGGCAGATCAGAGGTCGTGAGTTCGATTTCTGAAAAGCTCTTGGAAGGCAAATATTCTCCTGGAAGGCGAGATTTATCCTGGAAGGCAAGGTGCAAAGATGGAAAAAACGACTTGCTTGGCACTTTGGCAAATCAGTTGGGGGGACTCTTGAGTACTGGTCAGTTTGGGGCACAACCTGCGGTTTAATATGTCTGCAGCTTGAGGGGCCAAGGTGTAGACTCTAGAATTTAGTCACTGTAAGGTGAATACCTGGATAAAATAAAAATAAAAATAAAAATAAAAATAAATAAAAAAGCCCGACCAAAGCATCAGGTCACTGGTGAAGCGATGCAATTCTTGTAGGGATAAATTCATTACCCACAAACTACACAAATTCAATATGCTCTCCGAAGTGAATAGCCCAAGAATAGACACAAATACAAAACATAAATACATAGCAAAACTTTTCTAAATTCATATATGTAATATCTATATTAATGAACTAAAAAAACATCCATAGAAAATAGAAAACCGGTACACAATCTTACTTTCCAAAAAAATGGAACTTGTTTAGTATACATTGTAACGCCCCGACCCACAAGGACCGGAACGTCGCTAAAATTATTGTACTTTTAGCCGTAAACTAAAAAAAATAGCTAAACTTTTAGAGAAAATTATAAAGATTTAATTTAATAATACTTTTTTTAAAAGAACAATAAATGACAACATAACTCAATACAAAAGAAACTAATTCCTAATGTCTTCAGGTGACCTCCATGCATAAATACATTTTTGTTACGTGAAATTCTAGGCAAAAATTTAAAAATAAATGTTGTTGTTTGACTTCCCATTTTTGCACAGCAAGTTTTAAAGTAAACTCGTTTACATAGTAATATAGGTCGAAACTTTAAGAGAAAGTAGGGAACTTCTCATAATATAACATATCCAAAATTCAGCTTTGGTCGGCGACATATGAGATGTTAAAAGATTTTTCAAAACCTTGCAGCGACTCGATTCGGGAAGTAATCCAACGCAGCATACTTAAGGTAGCATATAAAATTCCATAGATATTGGATTGACATGATTTTGAGTTTATTCAGTAGCTAATCCATGAGGCTATTAAATTCCACTGGTTTTGTCCAAAAATCCCAAGTAACGATTGAGTTACGAATTTTTAAGTTCAATGGCAGAAACTGGAATTTTCAGAAAACGGCAACACTATATTTACTTAAAGTGACATATAAAATTTTGCCGACATCGGATTGACATGATTCTAAGTTTATTCAATAGCTAACTTATGAGAACAAATTAGTTATGAATTTTTTAAAATCTGAGCATAAACTGAAATTTCTAAGAAAACAATAACATTAACTAGTTGACATTTTTTTTTTAAGACGGTGTTTCGTAAGTAAATTCTAGAGCACATATATATATATTTTTAAACATAACATATTCATAAGAAAATGTTCGTAGAAATAGTTTCATATACAATGTCCATAGAAAAGTAATTAATAGAAAATGCAAATATTTCATAATCAATTTAAAGTTGTTAATTCATCGGCTTTTCCATTTCAAATTGCATCTTCAACCACCATCATCCGCGCCCCCAACAAAAGAACAAAATCAACCTGTAAGAAAGGATTTAACCCATGAGTTTGAAACTCAATAGATATCATCGGTACATTTCGTAATCAAATTAGAAAATTCAAACTATGGATTCATACTGTCGCACGTAGATGGATTTTCGGTAAAATCAGATATCTATAGCATTATCATAACACGTAGAGCCGGAGAATGATCATTCAAACTATAGTAGTGCCGAAGCACCGTACTCGGAGGTACCATTTCATTCAACTTTTAACGAAAAATCAAATTTGAAAACGAAATAACACTTGCACCTCAACCTACCTTGAATTTTCTTGGATATCAAAGAACAAATGTGTAGAAAGACTTTCTTGTTCTCACCCTTGTTATTCCCTTAACTTAAATTGAAATAAAATATGTTTTTTGAGAGAAAATAAAATGAAATTCGGATTTAAGGAAGGATGTAGTGAAAAAGTGACCTTCCACTTCTTGTAACATTTCTTTTTTAATGAAAAACTAAATGAGGGAGTTGTATTATCAAAAAGTTTGTTAAATTGGATCTTTAACTAAGAATATGAAGAGTTTTTAAGCCTAAAAAAATTTATAAAAAAGTTTTTATAAAAACATCTACATGGTGATTCGAACCTGGGTTGCCTATATGAAATACCATGTAGATGACCATTGGAGCAACCCAATTATTCATTAAATCTTTGTAATTAAATTTACTTAAACTTAATCTCTTAAATTGTTGGGCTTTTAATTAATTTATGGCTTGGGCTTTCAAAATCTTAAATGGTTTGAGCTTCCACAACTCGTTTCTTGAATGAGATAGGCTCGTGGTGCTAGATCATCACAACATAATAGCCTAATTTCATTTTATTTCTCGGGCTTCTACATCCCTTACAAAATTTTGTCCTTGAAATTTATCTTATGAATTGACAAAGAGTGTCGGATATTTGTCTTTAACTTCTTCTTCTTCTTCCTAAGTAGTTTCTTCGACTCCATGATTATTCCATTGCACCTTGACCAGTTAAATCTCCTTATTCCGTAATTTATGTACCCTTCAATCCAGTATTCTAATCGGTAATTCCTCATGAGATAAATCTTTACGTACATCTAGGGATTGATAATTGACCACGTGATCAGGATCATGCATATACTTCTTGATCATCGATATGTGAAATACGTTGTGAACTGCTGATAGTTCTGGCGGCAAAGCTAATCGATAAGCCACACTTCCGACACTATCAAGTATTTCAAAAGGTCTGATATAACGAGGTCGTAGCTTGCCTTTCTTGCCAAACCTAAGTACACCCTTTATTGGTGCCACTTTTAAAAAGACTTTATCTCCAACTTGAAACTCCAAGTCCTTTCGTCTGATATCTGCATAGCTCTTTTGTCTGTCTTGCACTGCCTTTATCCTATTGCGGATCTTATCAATGGCTTCTACTGTCCTTTCAATGATCTTTAGTCCCAAAACTCCCTTTTCTCCGACTTCATCCCAATGAACAAGTGATTTATATCTTCTACCATAGAGAGCTTCATACGGTGCCATTTCAATAGTTGCTTAGAAACTGTTATTATATGCAAATTTCACCAAAGGTAAATAGGATTCCCAATTGCCTCCTAGATCCAAAACACGGGCTCTTAACATATCTTCCAAAATCTGGATGGTTCTTTCAGATTGACCATCGGATTGAGGGTGATATGCCGTACTGAAATTCAATTTCATTCCCATAGCCACTTGCAAGCTCTTCCAAAACTTAGATGTAAATCTCGAATCTCTGTTAGACACAATGGATACGGGGGTACCATGCAATCTTACGATCTCTTTAATGTACAACCGTGCCAACTGATCTAGACTGAATGTCATTTTCACCAGAAGAAAATGAGCGGATTTCGTTAGACGGTCCACTATTACCCATATAGCATTGTGCCCTCCTGCTGATCTCGAAAATCCTACCACAAAGTCCATTGCGATATTCTCCCACTTCCATTCTGGTATATCCAATGGATTTAACAACCCTGCCAGTTTTTTATGTTCTACTTTAACTTGTTGACACACAATGCATTTTGCCACAAATGGACCTATACTTATTTTCATATTCCTCCACCAAAATGTATCTCGAATGTCTCGATACATTTTCGTACCGCCAGGATGTGCAGTGTATGGAGTGATATGAGCCTCCTCCAATATCTTCTTCCTCAAAACTTCATCCTTAGGTACACAAATCCTTCCTTTAAACATCAGAGCCTTATCCGAAGCTATTCTAAAGTCCTTTCTCTTATCAGTACCAATCTCGTTAGAGATCTTTTGCAAGATTGGGTCTTACCTTGTGCCTCAATGATCCGATCTCTAAGAGTAGGTCGAACCACCAAAGTTGATAAACGGGTGGTGACTTGCTTTGGTGTGGCAACCATTTCAATTCGTAAATTCTCCAAGTCCTTGATCAACTCCAACTGAGTAGTAGGTAATGACGCCAATCGTCCCACTGACATTCTACTTAGCGCATCGGCAACAACATTAGCCTTACCAGGATAGTAATGGATAGTACAATCATAATCATTTACAAGTTCCAACCATCGTCTCTATCTCATATTCAATTCCTTTTGTGTGAAGAAATATTTGAGACTTTTATGATCCGTGTAAATGTCGCACTTCCCTCTATATAAGTAATTGCGCCATATCTTTAGAGCATGTACTACTGCAACAAGTTCTAGATCATGCGTCGGGTAATCCAGTTCATGTTGCTTCAATTGCCTTGATGCATAGGGAATCACTTTTTCGTGCTGTGTCAGTACACATCCTAAACCTTGTTGGGATGCATCACTATATATAACAAATCCTTCCGAACCTTCGGGTATAGTTAACACGGGTGCTGAAATCAATCGTCGTTTTAGCTCCTGAAAGCTCTGCGCACACTTATCTATCCATTGAAACTTTACTCCTTTCCTTGTCAATTGTGTCATTGGTCCAGCTATTTTGGAAAATCCTTCTATAAATCTTCGATAGTACCCGGCCAATCCCAGAAAACTTCGAACTTCACCCACGTTAGTTGGTGTATTCCAATTAGTTACTGCTTCCACTTTTACTGGATCCACCTCAATTCATTGGGCAGTAACCACGTGACCGAGGAATCCAACTTGTTCAAACCAAAATTCACACTTTTTAAATTTGGCGTATAACCTTTCCTTACGCAGTGTTTCTAATGCCATTCTAAGATGCTCTTCATGTTGATCTTTACTCTTGGAGTATATCAAGATGTCATCAATGAAGACTATGATAAATTGATCCAAATACTAATGAAATACACGATTCATTAAATCCATGAACACTGCCGGAGCATTTATCAGCCCAAAAGGCATAACTGTGAACTCGTAATGTCTATAACGAGTCCGAAAAGCTATCTTGGGTATGTCACTTGCCTTAACCTTCAACTGATGGTATCCAAATCGTAAGTCGATCTTGGAAAATACCTTAGCCCCTTTCAATTGGTCAAATAAATCCTCGATTCTCGGGAGATGATATTTATTCTTGATGGTCAAACGGTTCAACTCCCGATAGTCAATACACATCCTCATACTTCCATTTTTATTCTTTACGAACAATATTGGTGCGCCCCAAGGAGACACACTTGGTCGAATAAAGCCACAATCCAACAATTCTTGTAATTGAAATTTTAACTCCTGAAATTCCTTTGGAGCCATTCTGTATGGAGCTTTAGATACTGGTGCCGCTCCGGGAACCAAATCTATTGTGAACTCCACTTGTCTATCTGGTGGAGTACCAGGTAGTTCTTTTGGAAACACATCTATAAACTCTTGTACCACTGGTATGTCCTCCATCTTTATTGTCGTCTGTTTTTCTCCTGAGATGTTAACTAGAAACCCTTGGTACGTTTCTTTTCTCATCATTTTCTCAGCTTGCAAGGCCGATACTAGTTGGAGATGGGGTTTGGTCTTTATTCCGAGGAAAGAGAATTGCTCTTCTCCTGATTTCTGAAAAGACACTTCCTTCTCTCTACAACGAATGGTTGCATAATTACATCCCAACCAATCCATACCCAAAATCACATCGAATTCTTTTATCTCTATCATATACAAATTAGCTTCTAATGTTTTTCCTTCGATTTCAAGATTTACCGACCTAGCTAACTGATATGCATTTAATGTTCTACCTGAGGGGACGCTAACTTCTAGTGTACTTTCTGACTTCTCACAAGTAATACTAGATTTAGCAATGAGAGACGTTGATACAAGAGTGAATAGCTCCTGAATCAAACAGTACATAAGCAGGTGTATTGAATATCAGTAAAATACCTGTTATTACGTTTGAGTTTTCCTCTGCATCGTTCTGAGTCAGTGTAAAGACTCGTGTCTTTCCCCTTTTGTTCTGATCACTGTTATCATCCTTCTTTTGAGTGGACATAGGATAATCCTTAGCAAAATGTCCTAGCTTACCGCACCGAAAACAGGCATTCTTCCCATACAAGTATTCACCACGATAAGACTTACCACACTTCAGACAAGGCGCAACTGTAGCTACTATGGCCTTGCTGGCACTAGATCTGATATTAGCCTTCTTATTTTGCCATTTGCCCTTTCCTTTGTCTCGACCATTCCACTTCCTCTTTCCAATATGCCCTCTATCTTGCTGGTTGTACAATTGACGGTGTTGCTCCACATTAGCCTTCTGATACCAAATAGCGTGAGCTCATTCCAACATCTCACGATATGATGTGAAACAATGTGACATAAGGGTCATGCTTAGGTCTGGGTTTAATCCTTGCTCGAACGTTCTAGTCTGCTTAATTTTCGTGTCAACCAGGTGTGGAGCATATCTTAAGAGTTGATCGAACTTTCGTTCGTAATCAGTCAGGGACATATTACCCTGTATGAGCTGAAGGAATTCGCTTTCCTTGAAATCTCTTAGAGACTGAGGAAAATACTTTTCCATTACTTCCTTTTTAAATTGTTCCCAAGTTAACGCCAACTGCTGTTCCGGAGTCCTAGTTTGGGACATTGAATCCCACCAATGACTTGCATCACTGGTTAACATAAACTCCACACACTGGACCTTTTGGGCGTTAGTGCAATCGATAAGTCGAAAAATTCGCTCTAACTTACGAAGCTACTCTTCAACTACTAGTGGACCAGATGCTCCATCGAAGGAAAGGGGCTTATGCCTTCGAAATAACTCAACTACCGAGGCATGAGTCGGGAGAGTAATAGGAGTTGGCGATGTAGGTGGAGCTGGGTTCTGATTCAACCTGCCAAGATCTTGAACCGCTCGTAGGAGATCCCTTATCAAATTATTCTGATTTACACGAGACATTTCCCTAGAAATAAGATATAATATCTCACATTAACTTCTTTTTCCAAAACCAGGATTAAAATAGGGAAATATTTTCAGCTCGAACCAGAATTGATTTTTTTTTATTAAGAGTACTCCTTGAAATCAGGATATACAATAGTTCGACGACATTTACTTCCATAACATTAAGGAAAAGATAACACAAGGAAAATGAACCTAATTTCTAATCCCTTTGAATCTTGCGAATCTTCTTTGGTGGAGCTTCATCTTCGGAGGAGTCTTCTGCCTCAAGCCCCGACTCTAGGTCTATCTCAACCTGTGGCTCATGCTCATGTTCATTCTCTAATTCCAACCCAAAGTCATTCTCATGCTCCCACTCTGGGTCCGATTCAATTTGAGGTTCTGGCTCAGGCTCGGGCTCAATTACTATCTACGGTTGAGGTTCTAACCCTTACTCCACCTGTCTAGAAGGATCTGACAATATATACCGAATTCAATTGCATTTGGGTGCTCTGGAGGGTTACCTTCTAGCATCTCATCCCTAAACATGACTCTCATGTTTCCCCATTGAAGTGAAAGTGAGTGTATGAGGTTATTTACAGCCTCGATATGCGTGATCTCCAGTCCTGCATCTATCGCCGCCATACATCTCTCATAAATGTTATATATGTGTTCAACAAGCGGACGAGACGGGTCGGTCACGTAGTTCTCATAGGATTGAATGATAGACCTACAGTTCAACGCTGCTCTACAAGCCGTGACCTTTCCAGCAGTCTGATAAATTCTAACCATGTCTGTCACATAAATGTCCAATTATGTATTATCTCTGTTAGTGATATCAACTTATACATTATGCTTTTGGGGTTTCAATAAAATAGTTAATCATCTTTTCTTCGTGTATATATAAACAAAATATAACTTACATAACATATTTCATCCTAAATATCATTAGCATTTTCATAGATTCAAGCCTAAATGATTTATAAGTCATGCTCGAAAAATAAAGTGGAATATAATATTTTATTCCATACCTTGGGTTCATCGGATGAGGTCAACTGATGGATGTAAGATGTCATGGAATGCCTTAAATGTTTCATTTTCTCATCTTTTAATTATTATATTTTTTATAAAAAAAAATACGCTAAGTCTACAGAATCAACTAAACTCATGCTCTAATACCACGCTATAACGTCCCGACATGCAAGGATCGGAACGTCACTAGATTTATTGTACTTTTAGCAGTAAACTAAAAAAAATAGTTAAACTTTTAGAGGAAATTATAAAGATTTAATTTAAGAATATTTTTTTTAAAAGAACAATAAATGACAACATAACTCAATACAAAAGAAACTAATTCCTAATGTCTTCAGGTGACCTCCATGCATAAATACATTTTTGTTACGTGAAATTCTAGGCAAAAATTTAAAAATAAATGTTGTTGTTTGACTTCCCATTTTTGCACAGCAAGTTTTAAAGTAAACTCGTTTACATAGTAATATAGGTCGAAACTTCACAAAACTTTAAGAGAAAGTAGGGAACTTCTCATAATATAACATATCCAAAATTCAGCTTTCGTCGGCGACATATGAGATGTTAAAATATTTTTCAAAACCTCACAGCGACTCGATTTGGGAAGTAATCCAGCGCAGCATACTTAAGGTAGCATATAAAATTTCATAGATATTGGATTGACATGATTTTGAGTTTATTCAGTAGCTAATCCATGAGGCTATTAAATTCCACTGGTTCTGTCCAAAAATCCCAAGTAACAATTGAGTTACAAATTTTTAAATTCAATGGCAGAAACTGGAATTTTCAGAAAACAACAACACTTTGTTTACTTAAAGTGACATATAAAATTTTACCGACATCGGATTGACATGATTCTAAGTTTATTCAGTAGCTAACTTATGAGGCTATCAAAAAACATTAGCTTTGTTCAAAAATTCGAAGTAACAAATTAGTTATGAATTTTTTAAAATCTAAGCAGAAACTGAAATTTCTAAGAAAAAAATAACATTAACTAGTTGACATTTTTTTTTTAAGACGGTGTTTCGTAAGTAAATTCTAGATATATATATATATATATATATAAACATAACATATTCATAAGAAAATGTTCGTAGAAATTATTTCATATACGATGTCCATAGAAAAGTAATTAATAGGAAACGCAAATATTTCATAATCAATTTAAAGTTGTTAATTCACCGGCTTTTCGATTTCAAATTGCATTTTCAACCACCATCATCCGCGCCCCCAACAAAAGAACAAAATCAACCTGTAAGAAAGGATTTAACTCATGAGTTTTAAACTCAATAGATATTATCGGTGCATTTCGTTATCAAATTAGAAAATTCGAACCATGGATTCATACCGTCGCAAGTAGATGAATTTCTGGTAAAATCCGATATCTATAGCATTATCATAACAGGTAGAGCCGGAGAATGATCATTCAAACTATAGTAGTGCCGAAGCACCGTACCCGGAGGTACCATTTCATTCAACTTTTAACGAAAAATCAAATTTGAAAACGAAATAACACTTGCACCTCAACCTACCTTGAATTTTCTTAGATATCAAAGAACAAATGTGTAGAAAGCATTTCTTCTTCTCACCCTTGTTATTCCCTTAGCTTAAATTGACATAAAATATGTTTTTTTGAGAGAAAATAAGATGAAATTCGGATTTAAGGAAAAATGTAGTGAAAAAGTGACATTCCACTTCTTGTAACTTTTCTTTTTAATGAAAAACAAAATGGGGGGAGTTGTATTATCATAAAGTTTGAATTGGATCTTTGACTAAGAATTTGAAGAGTTTTTAAGCCTAAAAAGAATTCATAAAAAAGTTTTTATAAAAACATCTACATGGTGATTCGGACCTAGGTTGCCTATATGAAATACCATGTAGATGACCAGTGGGGCAACCCAGTTATTCATTAAATCTTTGTAATCAAATTTATTTAAATTTAATCTTTTAAATTGTTGGACTTTTAATAAATTTATGACTTGGGCTTTCAAAATCTTAAAAGGTTTGAGCTTCCATAACTCGTTTTTTGAATGTGATAGGCTCGTGGTGCTAGATCATCACAACATAATAGCTTAAGTTCATTTTATTTCTCGAACTTCTACATACACGTCTTGAATTCTTAAAGGAATCACGCGAATTTCTCGAAAAATGAAAATCCCAGACCACTTTAAACTTCTACGTCTAAACAATGGCATTGGCAGCACTGGCAATCCTAGGCCAAAGATCGGCATACTCTTTTCCAATTGGGCCAGTGATGGCAGAACCTAAAAACACCGATTTGAAAGAATAAACAATAAGAAACACAGACAGAACGACAAATTTCAAATGAGGATTGTGCCTCTGGAAATAACCAAAATCAGCATTTCACCATCTATTTTTAAAAATTGAGTATTACCTTTCATCTCACCCTTGGGATTCACAATAACCCCAGCATTATCTGTAGATCAGATGAGAACAATTATGAGAAAAGTTAAGAATTTCAGAAGTAATGTAAACAGAGAAAAAAAATATAGCCTTTGTTTAAGTCTCATTCTTTTTATAAGAATGCATTTTTGAATACTGTATTAATGAAAAATGTATGGTTAAAAAATAAGAAAAAATTTGAATTTATATTTAATATTATTTTATTGAAGAAAGTGTGGTTGAAATGATATCAAAACACTATTTAAAAATGTATTTTTTGAAAAGAATGGAGCTCAAACAGGGGCATGGCATCTGAAGAAGAGAAGTTCAATTTCATCCACACAAGAAGGGCATACTTGGCATGGCTTTTCCTTTTGCCTTGTGCAGAAGAGCTTCCTGACAAAGCTACTTTAATTTTTGTTAAGAAACTAATTTCTCTAAATGCTTCCTGTTCAAAAGTCCAAGCAAATTTTAAGTTCAAAAGCTCCATTTAGCTTCCCAAAAGCCATCGCAAGTGGGCCGAAGAAGAGAACTATTCTTCTAAAAATCCAGATTATTGGCATATAATCTGCCTCTTCTATGTCGAGGATGATGAAGTCAGTTGGAAAAATAAACTTCCCTGCCTTGATAAGCACGTCTTTGACTATTCCGTAAGGTTGTTTTAGTGATCGGTCCACTAGCTGAAGGATAATAGATGACGCCTTAGGAGCTCCTAATCCCAATTTCCTGTAAAGAGGTAAGGGAATTAAATTAATACTCGCTCCTGAATCAATTAAACAATTTATATCATTTAGATTTCCTATGGAGCAA
>NC_036240.1:3417131-3486889 GCF_002742605.1 Olea europaea var. sylvestris
TTTAGACCATAGTAGAATAGATATTGCTAAGCCTTTTTAGGGATATCAAGGCTGGGGCATTTCCTGAAAAAATTCTTGAATCTTTCCCATGCCTCTGGATAGCTTTCAAGCTCTTTCTACTTGAAAGTATGGACTTCATTGACTTGATGAACTCGAGAAGGTGGAAAAAATCTCATCGTGAATTTTTTAACCATATCGTTCCAAGATTGAATGCTCCCAAGTGGTAGACAAAGAAGCAATTCCCTTGCAGTGTCCTTCAAGGTATGAGGGAATAATCTCATTCGAAATGCATCTGTTGATATTCCTTCGTGACTGATTACCTCACATAGCATAAGAAACACCGAAATATGTTCATGAGGATTCTCTGTGGCTTTTCCAAAGAACTTGATGTCTTGATGATTTTGGAATAAATTGATGACATCTGGTCTAAGGTGGAAATTAGGTTGTCCAAAGGGAGGATATACTACAGCTGGTTGCATTAGTGTAGGAATTGGATTGACGTAATCTCCAACTAAGACAGGGGCTTCGTTCTGGATAGCTCTCGGTTGATTTGGCTGCGGTATTTGCTCGTGAAGCTGAACCTGATGCTGTGGTTGATTTTGGTTATCGGTCACTCTCCTTACTTGACGTTAAACTCTTCTACGATTTCTAAATTTTCCTTCTATTTCATGATCTATTAGAAAGAGATCTAGCTCCTCATGATTTTACATAAACTAAAATCACCTAAAACGTGTCAAGATACAAGATAATTAAGCGGTGTAATGGTAGCCTAAAAACAACTACTAAAAATGAAATACAAATACAAATAAAAATAAACGAATTTAAAATATCTAATAACTAAAATTAACACCATTATTTCCCAACAACGGTGCCAAAAACTTGTTCGTCAAAATTTCGCAAGCGTACGGGTTCGTTGTACAACTAATAATTGTGATGAAAGAGTTATCGTCCCACAGGGAATAAAGTCTAATTTCAGTGTATTCGATATAATTAAATTCGTGTAATTAACTAAAAGTTGATGTTTGTTTGAATAGCTAATTAAGTTTTATAACTAAAAATTGCAAAATTGATGAAAATTTGTTTTAGAATTCAGATAAGTGAATGTATTGGATTTCTGACACTACTGATCAACTCTTAGTTCTAATTCTCAACTTTTGACAATTATCTCAACTCATGTAATTGTGACGATCAATAATTCCACTTTTATTTATTATTCTTTCCCAAGATATAATAAATCTATGATTACCACGAGACAATCCTATTCCTAGTCTGAATTCATATGGCAAACACGCATTGATGTATAGGATTATTACACATGATCGCACAAGTCACAAATATTATTCCTAACATTCATTGTCCATGCGTTCCAATAACAGTGTTCTACCTACCGTGAATTTTCCAACACTATGAATAAGCAACTTAATGGTGCGCAAACATTAAAATAATATAGATATGCATATTAAATAAACCACAACACAAGAATTATGATAAAAACATAAGGTCTTGAATTAAAAACTAAGAGTCAATCAGTTTTGTCATTCATCCAATACAAAGATATTTAGCCTAGCATATTAAGGTAGGAAAAAGAGGAAAAATAAAAGAACGACATCACCCGAATCATTAAAGTATGAAAAAAATCTGAAATCTTCCACTTTATGCCTTCAATTTCGGATCCAAGTGATGAAGTCTTCTTCTTCAATGTATATCCCGCTCTCCTTTTCCTCTTTTTTTTCGCTTCCAAGATGATGAAAATTAGGTTCAAATTCATGTCCAAATTGTCTTCCAAAAGAGTTTGAATCAAATAAGGAGAGTTGTCTTCACGCGCACGTAATTTTGTCTCTGTATAGCCTTCAATATTTTGATCATAACTTTCTCTTTTAGTGTCCGATTTAAGTGATTCAAAGTACATTAGAAAGCTAGTTAAAAGATCTACCATTATTTTAGAAATAAAAATTTTCCAATTCAAACGTTCTCCATCCAAAAAATGGGTCTCAAGTTGATCAAAAATCTTGAAGATATCTTATATGATTTGAAGTCGATTTATAGTAATATTCAAACCATATCCCTTTCCTTTTTTACTCCAATTTGTATTCAATTGACTCCTATCAATCTTCAAAGTATCTTTTCTGGTCCAATTCAACTTTTGGATTATTGCATCCTAGTCCCCAAACTTTTCCCTTGATGTAATTGAGTCATTTTTTCTCGCTTATTTTTTTTATTCTCGTATCTTCCATTGATTATAACCTACACACAATATATACATAGGATTAAGCTATATTTCATCAAATTTATCAACAAATACTCAATTTTAATAGCCTAAATAAGTGTATAAAATACACTTATCACATTCAATACAAAGAAATAATCACGGATACTCTAATGAATGAGAAAAAATCATGCAGCATAATCTCTGTAGAATATATCGTGCTTACCATACAAATAAAAGATTTCAAATTTCTCGATGTTAAAGTAAAACAAGCAAATTAATGAAAAAAAAAGCTGATTTTGCCATTTGTTTCTGTGTTACCACAGAGTAAAAGCAACATGTCTTTACCATTGCCATATGTTTATGTAATAATTTGAAGTATAAATCTACAAAAAAATAGTGGAAACAATAAAAGCGAGACATTGAAATATTTCAGTATTACAAATGAAAGAACAGATAAAATACTAGTATCACAATAGAACGTGTCAACTCCAAAACCACAACAAAGAAATGTGTATATATATAATACCTTCGAAGTACATGAAGACACCGTCCGTTCGACGCCATGGCATGCGCTGTTTGACGATGACAGCTGGCATGACTTTCTTACGTAGGTCAGGCATCTCCTTCATAACGGTGGCCATCACCATATCATCGATGCAAGTAGAAGGAAGGTAGTTGAGCCGCCCCTTGATGCCCTTCACCCAAATGATGTACAGATTCTTTGCTCCGGTATTGTCAGCACAATTCACCTTCGTCGCCACTGGGCCACTGGCAAACCTAGTGACATCCTGTACTTGTTCCCCGCCGATCCTTGTTGGAGTATTGCATCACAAATTGATAACATGGATTTAAAAAGAAAAGGAGAAAAAGCAAAATTAGAAGAAAAACCAGCAAAGAAGAAGAGTTAGTTATTGTAGTTAAAATTAGTTGTTCCAGTTAGTTATTTTCTGTTATTTTGTTATTCTGTTAGTCCATTTCATCTGATGGTTATTTCTTGTATAAATACAGCTCACGTCTGATGTAAAGTTTTGATCAATTCAGCTCATTAATGAAATAATCATTTCATATTATTCTAGCTTCCATTTTTCTGATTCAAAATTCAACATGATATCAGAGCTAGTTTTATCTAGCTGAATGTCTCCACAACATTATTTGCTTGTGCTCTACAAGAATTAATTCCTCTTTACAAAAATTCTGCTCCGAAATTTTCTATGCCAATTTTCCAATATGAATTATGAGGGTTCATCCATATATCCTCCTACAAATTCAAGTAATTCCTTCATTAATCCTTCAGACGATTCCTCAACTCCGTATTCCATCCTAGTGACAATCCTGATGCTTTGCTGGTATCAGAAATTTTCAATGGAGATAACTATGTCGCATGGAGTCGATCAGTCATTATAGCTTTGACAGTCAAGAACAAGGTAAAGTTCATTGATGGCACAATTTCTCCTCTGGCTACTAACCAACTTATCAATCACACGGCATGGCTGCATGGGAACAATATAGTCCTCTTTTGGTTGATGAACTCAATCACCAAAGACATAAGAAACAGCTTGTTGTTTGTGACATCAGCTATGGACCTCTGGAATAAACTCAAGGCCAGGTATCTAAGAAGTGATGGACCAAGAATATTTCACCTTGAAAAATCCCTAAGCTATATAAGTCAGGGATCTTCATCTATCACTAAATATTTCAGCTCTTTCAAGAATTTATGGGATGAATATATTAGTTATAGGCCATTTCCAACATGTCCGTGTGAAAAAATGGCATCATGTACTTGTGAGTTGTTCAAATTTTTGCAAACTCAACAGCAATCTGATTATGTGCTAAAATTTCTAGTTAGGTTAAATGATTCCTTTGCATCTATCAGAAATCAATTACTTCTTACGGTTCCACTACCTAGCATGGCCAAAATATTCTCTATAGTGCTTCAAGAAGAAAGTCAGCGACAACTGACAAATTCGACTTCATATATTGAGACACATGCCTTGATGGCTAAACGCATCAATCAACAGACTTACTAGCCAAAATCATTCAGGGATAGATTCAAGGCCCCTTATCTATGTTGCACCCACTATAGTTATACTGGACATAGGGTGGACAAGTGCTTTCAACTTCATGGATACCCTTCTAATTGGACGAGAACGAAAGGGAAAAGAAATAGTTCTGAAAAACTTCTACATATGCTACACTTACATATCAAGAGGCTTCCAATCAAAATGATAATGATGAGCAACAAAGGTTCTCCTTTAGAGGAATTTCATAAGCTCATGGTACTTGCTAATTCAACACCAGCAGATTCTTCTACCTAGAATAATACTCAACCAGTTGTCAACCTTGCCTCTACATCTCATTTCTCTGGTAGACACAATTCACATCACATGCTGTTTGTTGTAGTTCAACTTCATCTACATTACAATCTAATTTTTCTTGGATTCTTGATACGGGGGGCAATAGATCATAAGATCTGTTACCCATCTTTATATTTACTCCACTCCTCAGCCTATCAGTGCTTCCATATATCTCCCTAATGGCATTAAAGTTCCAACATCTCATATTGGTACTATGTGCCTCTTTAATTCTCTATTTTTGCATAATGTCCTATGTGTTCCCACTTTTTCATTCAATCTATTATCTATATCGAAAACTCACCAATCAATCTAATCTTTGCCTTACTTTTACCACTTCTCATTATACTATATAGGACCAATCAATGAGGAAGACGATTGGGATTGCCTTTGAGAAAAAAAGGATTGTACCACTTAATCCATGCTTCATCAAAGAACCAGACCAGTAATCATTCTACCTCTGCACCATTAGCATCAGCCATCACCCACAAACAGTTTGACATTTGGCACTATAAGCTAGGCCATGTTCCTAACTCTAGATTACTCTCTCTCAAGCAAATTGAACCTTCCATTACTCTTGATTGTACAAACATTTGTGATATATATGTCCTCTAGCAAAACAAAGAAAACTTCATTTCTTTGTATCACGGCATAAATCCAATAAAAAGTTTGAATTGATTCATTGTGATATTTGGGAACTCTTTAGCACCATTCCCTATTCCGATTTTAAATACTTTCTAACGATAGTGGATGACTTTACAAGATATACATGGGTATATATGATGAAAACAAAATCAGAAGTACCATATTTACTCAAAACCTTTTGTAGAATGGTAGAAAACCAATTTTCTACCTCTATCAAAATCATACGGTCTGACAATGGATCAGAATTCTTTCTCACAAAATTTTACAACAAACTTGGTATCTTGCATCAAAGAAGGTGTGTAGAAACTCCCCAGCAAAATGGGTCGTGGAAAGAAAACACCAACACCTCTTAAGCATTGCTAAAGCATTAATGTTTCAAGCATTAATGTTATTAAACAATTCAACGGAAATGTAATTAAAAAAATCTACTTGGATATAAGATTTGAAAATTGAAAGAAGATTGTATCTCGCTTCGACATTTCTGCCAATTTCTCTCTTCTCTAGGGTTTCCTCAGATCGACAAGGAGGAACGAGGGTTTATTTATTTTTATTTTTTTGAATGATGTGTTTAAGGATGTTTGGACATGGGCCATTGCAATTAAGGGCTTGTTTGGTAACTTATGGCCCAGCAGCCCATTTCAAAATGACTTTGGAGAGTCATTTTCATGGGAAGAATACATAATTCAGGCATTAACTATCCCATTCAATTTTAAGAGAAAATGTTTAAAAAATTCAAAATTCAAGTGATATATAATCAATATTATATATAAAACAATATATTATATATCTAATAAATATCCATCATAATATCTCGACCCACTCCAAGTCCTTCTCTCTCCATTATTCTCTACCTCTCATTATCTCTCTCCCTATCCTCTTCTATCTCTGATTTTTCCCTTTAACAGTTGTGCTCATCATCGGTGCTGCTCAACGATGAGCTTCGCTATGCACGATGAGACGCAGTGTCGCTAACTGTAAATGGTGCACACTTCTATGAGGCGATCTTAGAAGTTGTGAACCTGGTAGAGGTGGATGTAGAGGTCTGGAAGGTGGGTATGGATTAGGTGGAGGAGTAGGTAGTGGTGAATTGCGCGATGGAATTGGCAATGGAATGGTGGTAGATCTGGAAGAAGACTTAGTGAAGGAGCAAAAGGTGAACAGCGGTGCTAACAGTGTAGCAGCCGGAGATTGTAAGTGATTTTCTTTTCTATGGGAGGTTTTTTTGATCTTTGGGTGGGTGATTTTCTCTGGGTGATTGTTGATGGAAATGGCAGTTGTTGATAGATCAAATTCAATGTGATTTGTAAAATTTTGGTGTTGTGATTTAAATTACATGTAAACTGTTACCCGTAATGTTGATCCAGTGGCTTGTGATCAATTCTCTTGGATCTATGAACTTTCAACATTGATTAGTTACATGTGATATTGATTCAATGACATGTGACCAATTCTCTTGAATCTGTGACTTATGAACATTAATTTGTTACCTATGGATTATGACATCTGAATTGTTACTTGTGACTTGTTATCTTTGCACAAATATATGTGACATATGATCTGTGATCAATTAATATTGATACGTGACCTATGCAATATGACCTGTGACATGTGGAGGGTAACCTGTGACCTACAAGCATAATTTGTGACCAATTCTAATTGATTTATGCCCGTGCACTTTTTATCTGTGGTCTATGTCTAATTACCTGTAACATGGTACATGTGACCTATGACCTATCTCCACCCTACACCATTGTCAGATACTGAGACAGCATTTGACATACACTCTATGAACATGTGAACATTGCCAGCACAATCACCACCACCATAAAAAGACCATTCATTTATTATTTAAGATCAAATATTTTTTATTGGTCTAAAGCATCGATTTTATTAGTCACATTCACAAATTAACCAAATTTATTGTTCACAGACATTTATATAATTGGTCACAAACCCTTTTTATACAACCTCGACTCCAACCCAACCCAACCTAAACTACAACTACCACCATCTCCACCACTTCACCAAGATTTTCCAAGCAATCTACATTGATAAACACAAGTTACTACATTCTGGGCAACTTTATTACTTCTAGAATTTGAAGAAAAATTAGCAACATAAGCCCCATTTTCCAAACACGTGATGAAAAATCCTTCATAGTCATAAAATGAAATTGACTTGTCCCACTTCTGCAAACAACAAAAACAAGATTAAAAAATCAACACATAGCAAAAAGCACAAGAGAACTAGAAGTGGCATACCTCACTTAATCAGCTAGAAAATGCTTCAAAATTTGGTAGCAAAGGCTTAATCCTTGTGTGGTAAATCCGAGACTGTGACTTTGAACTTGGGCTTTGGTCTAAAGAAGGAGAAAGAAGTGGCGAAGCCAGTAGTAGCGAAGGAAACGACGCCGAGGAGAGAGATAAAGAAAAAGATCGTTAATTTAGCAAAATGTAGAAGAGATATTTCTACAAAATATTAGCTAGGTTATGAGTTTATCCATAATTACTAGATTAATGATCTGTTGTGCCCAGTCCTCAGAGCCAATCCTTTTTTCGAAGTTACGGATCCATTTTGTCGACTTCCCTTACCTACATTATTCCATTGACCAAAGGTTGTTCACCTTGAAGACCTGATGTGATTATAAGTACGATCGGGCGCTGACGGTACTCACTATTGTTAATATTAAAAGTTCAATTATAACCTGATTTTTGAATATATAAATTTTAAACTTGATTTTTGAAGTTAGAAGTTAAAAAACATGCGTTCCACTATTTATTTTCGTACATATATAAACTTGTTTTAAGCACTTAATTCACTTATGAGGTGGCTTCTCTTTCTTAATCTCATGCAAACATGCTCTTAATATGTGGTGATTTTAATTTCATACTGCCACCCGCCGAAATACAATTACTCCGAACAAAATGTCCAGCACAAGCTCACTCTTCGGCTCCCCCATCCCCTTCCCACGCGCCCCCGCGAAAACTAAGATTAAGCTTCGCCACCATCTCCCCACAGTCAAAATGTCTATTTCTAATTCAAACCCCGTAACCACCCTCACTAAACTCCTCTGGGGCCGGTCCCTGCCACCCCATCTCCTCATCTCCACGGTCCGCACCACCTGGTCCGCCGCCTGGCACCTCATGATGTCCCAGCTCGCCCCCTCCGACCCAACTGGCCGATACACCCGCCCCGCTTCCCAATTCAAAAACCCCACTAGCCTAAACCTTACTAATCAAAACCTTCACCTCTATATCGGTCTCCCTTGCCCCTGGGCCCACCGGACCCTTATCGTCCGAGCCCTTAAAGGGCTCGAAGAATTCGTCCCAGTTTCAGTTGCCGCCCCCGGAATGGATGGTTATTGGGAATTTAGGGATAGTACTGTTCCTGTCCTCGATAATGATATCATAGTTCCTAGCTTGGATAAGGCCAATGGATGTAAAACTTTGATAGAGGTTTATAATTTACGCCGGGGTGGCTATAATGGCCGGTCCTCCGTTCCAATGCTTTGGAATGTGAATAAAAAAGAGGTTGTTTGCAATGAGAGTTATGACATTATTGAGTTGTTCAATTCTAGATTGAATGATGTAGCTCAAAATCCAGGATTGGACCTCTCGCCGCCTTCATTGAAGAAGAAAATCGACGAATGGAACCAAATCATATACCCTAGTGTTAATAATGGAGTCTATAGGTTGGTGATTTTTACAATCTTTTGCGCGATTTTGTAGTGAATTTTGATCAATACTCATGATGTATTTGGATTTGTAGGTGCGGATTTGCGCAGAGTCAAGAAGCATATGATAGCGCAGTAAATGAGTTGTTTAGTACTTTAGAAATGTTAGATGATCATTTGGGGAGTTCTAGGTTCTTGTGTGGAGATACAATTACCCTTGCAGATGTATGTTTGTTCACAACATTGATAAGATTTGATCTTGTGTATAATGTTTTGTTCAAGTGCACCAAGAAGAAGCTAATTGAATATCAAAACCTTCATGGTTATATGCAAGATATATATCAGGTACACATTCTTGTTGCTTATATTTACTACCTACAATGTACTTCCGTTAAGATTGTGTTGGGAAGAAAGACTTTCATCTGAATCCCCTTGGGATGTTTTTGATTTCGTTTATGATAACGTGTTTTGGATGTTTACCGAGACATAGATAGCTCATCTAGGCAATGCTCTTCTTTTTCGTGGTAACAAATAGTACTTGTGAAGATATTACTATGCAATTTGTAGAGTCTGTAACCGGTGATAGATAACAAGTTAACAAATAGTATTTGTAAAGATATGATTTGGGAGTCTGTACTTAGTACTGGGACTTGGAGAAGTCATACTTCGACTTTGTGATCAAACATGGATTACTTATTCTTTTTTGAGTGATGCTATGCTTACAGGTTGACAAAGTAATTGTTGGCAAAATTAAGATCACTTAATTTAAAAATAGTTTTTGAAAGCAACAAAATTCATTGGCCATGATCTTGTCAACACACACTTGGTCTACCATTTTTGTCAAACTACTTTGTACGAGTAGTTTAATTGTTCTTTTTTTCATGAGAAATAGTACTCTTGAAGACATTACTATGCAATCATTACAATTTTTGTGGGATTCGTGAAGAGACTCGTTTTTGTTCCTTTATATGTGACTGATGCTCACATTCTTGAACAGATTCCCAAAGTTGCAACAACTTGTAATTTTGAAGCCATTATGGATGGGTACTACAAAACTCTTTTCCCGTTGAATCCAAGCAATATTCGGCCGGTGATTCCTTCAACCTCTACACATGAAGTGCTATCGAAGCCTGTCAACAGGGAGTCCTTGTCGTTGGTTGGAAGCAATTGTTGAACTGAAATTTCATAGTAGCAAATTACGTACAACATAGTTGTTTTTCTAAATGGTTTTCATGTGTATTTTAGGAAGGTATCATCTCTATACATAAAATTCGCTTTATATCAACTTTGAGTGTCGAGAGATGCTCTTGTTCCAAATAACACGGCTCAATAACAGTCCGCTTCTTCCGAAGTGCAAGTGCACAAGAGCCATTGTATTTAGCCTTTGGTCTTAAAATTTGTGGTAGTTGTAGATTGTTGGGTTCTGTCATTTTAAGTAATGAATCTAATTGCACACGCCCTATTTTCAACACTTGTAAGCCTTGTTAGGGGTGGCAGTGGCCTGGCCAAGCTGGACCAGCTAGATTCTTAAACACCCGAGCTCAGCTTGAGGACTGAATTTTGGAGTTTTGAAAACGAATATATAGAAAAGAGTTTTGAAATAGTTGTTGTCAAACAATGGCAAAATGAGCACAAAAGACGAGATTTTTTATTTTTTTTTTGGGTTTTAATAAAAGAATTAATAAAGCAAGCCAAAAAACAAGAAAGAAAACGAGCTGGCTCGAGTGAGCTCAGCTAGAGTCACTAGACAGCGACTCAGCACATTTGCCACCCTATGTTTTGTTATTATTTAGAGGCTATACTGCTATAGTTAGAGAAGAAAAAGGAAGCTCAAGTTTCCCCCATCACATTGGGGGGACGGAAGAGTGGTGTTAAGTGAAGGGTAATTGCAATGCAACAGGAAAAACAAGAACAAAAACCAAAAAAGTCCTTCAATTCAAAACATGCTTAAATAAATAGAGTCTCAACTTTCAAGTGCAACCACATACGAACTCAACTTGTCTGCCATCCAAGGCTCATTACCACATAAGACTTGCAACATTACAAAGGAAAGCTAAGATACGATATTATACTTAAGCTGAATCGATAGATATATTATAGCTTGTCCATCAAAAGATTCAAAACCAGTGCAGTCTACTATAATCCAATATTCTATCACGGGCCAAGGTGACAATGTCAAAACAGCAACACAGAAACAACAGCCATTGAGCCTCATCCCCTAGATGCTGATTTAGATCCTGTGGCACAAAAGGCTCTGATTGGTCGATAACACTCATAAATATAAACAAGTTAATCTCAGTGTTATGCACGATATACACAAACTTTCTGTGATCCTATTTCTGAGATTCATCAACATAGTCACGACATATTTGTAAGAATGAGGTAAATAAGAATGCGTTTGATAGCCAATATTTTCTATGAAAATGTCATTTTTTACCCAAATTCCTACTTTTGTGCTGTTTGGTTGATATTTTTTCCACGAAAAATATTTTCCTACTTTTGGTTATGTGAGCAAATTTTCTTTGTAAACAAGGAAAATAGGTTCTTTAGGGGGTAGATTTTTATTTTCCAACTAATTCACTCTATCTTTCTCTCCCATCTACCCAGTCACCCCCATCTACCTACCAATAAAAAATGGACAAATATATCATTTTCTAGGTTGAAATAAAATCAAACACGTTTAATATACAATTTCTATGCAATATACAATTTCTATGCAAATAATTTCTAGGCAATTGAATTGCCTAGAGATTATTTGCTTTCTATGTAAATTCCATGCTCGCAATCAAACACACACACTAGAAGTTAGGAGATCAGATGTTTGATTAACCTGCCTGCAATTGGCAATCATATTGCCACAAGGTGCTATTCATAGTAGTTGAGAAAAGCAATGAGGTCTTTCTACAAGATGTATTAAACTCGACAGGTCAAATTTGAAACTAAAACAAGGAGACCTATATAAGATCGCTTACTGTAACGCTTAATGTTGCGGCAGAAGTTGCTACCGCATTGACATCGAAATGGCTTAACAAGATGGTCATGGTCGTCAAAATCAATACCATAGTCCTGCAATTGATAAACTTGTTTAATGAACACCACATTCGTTGGCAAAACAATAATTTTATTTCATATCTATGTTGTATTACATAAATATGCAACTGAATGTCATATGGCCAGATAAATCAGATATGTATTGCAATAAGCTGAATTTAGCAAACAAGCCATAAGAAACACTCTGGAGGTATCTCTCTCTTATTTGTGATAGTTATATATACTTGTTTGGAACTGTGAAGAGTAACTTTAAACACAAGGCATGATTCAATGAAATAAATCACTCACCCAAGTGAGTTCTTCCATGGCATTCACCTTTCTCGTAGTGAAGAAGGCCAACTGTGATGAGATACACAAAATCCAATTGAGTTATTGATTCCAATTAAATATTGATTTAATGAATTGACTCCAGGAAACTTAGAGAATAGACTAATGTAAAACGCAGAGAGGAAAAAAGGATGGTATTCATACATGATAATAGTGGTGATCAGGGATCTCCACTTGCACCGGTATCTCTACCAAGTTTGAGTCTCGACATCTAGCGTGATGCAGATAAAATGATTTTAAGCAAAATAAATATTCAATACAAATACAAGTCTGATTTTGAAATAGAAGTATTTCTGAACTATTGTTCTCCCATCTTCAGATGCAGATGCTGAAGAAAGATAAAAAGGATAATTTCATTTAAATGATGAAGATAATATATTCAAGCAAATACAACTTCATAGACGTGTGTGTGTGAAGGGGTTACTATAAGTGCAGAATAGTATGAGTATAACCTGAAAAGTAAAAATAAGAACTTCAGAACTCAGTGCTACTCTTCTATGATATTTGATGGCACGAAGCAAGTTAGAGTCAATGATGTAAACCTCCAGTGAACTCTTCAGTGGAAAGAATGCATCAAACTATTGACAAATCTTGTTGGCCTTAGTCTTATGCAATTATGTCTAGTGCTCGTGTGTGAGAATGTCATGTCTTTCTAGATTATTTCATGTTTTGGTTTGAGGGGTGGCAAGCAGGGGCTTGAGGAAGTTTGACCAAATGTCGTAGGTAAGGATATAGTCGTTTTAAGTCTTCCAATAGATGTATCAATGAATCGACGGAGTGGTGAAAAAGAGCTGAACCCCCAAACTCATTGGGAACAAGGCTTAATTTGTGGTTTTTTTTTTCCAGGTAGACTGGAGATAATAAGTTCATATTGGAAGACAGTGCTCATATTTTAAGCATACATAATTGAGTTACTAAATTCTACTGCAGCACAAATTAAAAAGGCGGGATAATCCAACAGTTGATTTCAACAGAAAAGAGTAATGCACACGAGCTAGCTTGAAACATGTGTGTGTGTGTTGTGTGTGTGTGTGTGTATATATCTTTTTGAGTATGTATATCTTGGTCAAATTGAAAATAAGCTTGCTTTACAACTTAAGAGTCATTAAAAAAAGTTAGCACAGCCAAACATGTTCTAAAACATTCAAAAAAATATTTTGACTTAGTTTTGAACTTAGGCAAACATGATCATTGTCAAACTAACACACCTGTGATTAATAAACCTTGCTACATTTCCATAATCTGTAGCATCCAAGCATAACGCCTCCTCATCCTTTCGAACTGCTTTCGAACCCCAATCAGCGTCCAAAAGTACAGGATTTGAATTCCCCTTCCCATTGGAGCTTTTCGAAACACGATCAAAGAGCTCTGAGTAGGTTAAAATTTCTCCAACATACTCACAAACAAAGGCACCTTTTGGCAGGTCCTCCAGGGTACGTAGCCCCCAACCTTTTCCTTCAAGGGTCATAAACACCTAGACAGAGGAAAACATAGAGAGAATATTAAAAGATCAATATTAAAGCACTACAAATTCAGACTCAATCAGCAAAGAAGCAAGGGATTGAGATGGGAGCCAAGGCACGAAGTTCTACCTGTAGATTACAAGTTATGCCCCTCTGCACCACTCGATTGCCACATTGTTTATTGCAGCCACATCTCCACCAACATTCCGTGATGAACTTCCTTACCAAATGACCTTTGCAAGATTCAATGGTATCCTCAGTTTTTGATCTTTCCACTGGGCATTCCTTGCAGAAAACCTGGCAGTGCTTTTCAGGATCATGGTTCATAGAAATACATTCTTCAAGAAATTCCTCCTTGACAAGGCCATCTGCTGTGTAAGCAAACTCGCCTCTGGTTTCATGTGCACATGCACAAGGTGTGGAATTAGATAGACAATCACCAAAGCAAGCCGAACAACAATTACTATCACCTATACAAGCAAGAGAGAAGTTCACAGATGCATTTTGGAAAACTGCACTCTGGGGTATGTAGTAGAAAAGTGGTGGAAACTCATTATTGACTTCATTCACCAGTGTAATTACCACTCTTTCATGTCCCTTTGCTATGTCAATAACATCATGGAGCGGCCTTATCAATTCAGGGGCCAATTGATGCTGCTGAAGGGCCACCAAACTCTGGGAGTTTGTATCTTCAAAACCATCCTCAGTGTCATCTTTACGTTTCTCACCGTCATCTCCACTATCCATATTGTTAGACTGTGTACCATCATCCTCGCCATGGCAAGGTGGAGGCAGTAGTGGCGTTCGAGGAAGAGCTACCTCCTCATCAAACTGAGGACTAACTGAACTGTTCAAAGAACTAAAGCCCAAGCCTGTAGCACCTAGAGCATCAGCTGCATAAGATTTTTTAACTAGATCAATTGTTGATGTCACATCTATGCTTTCTGAAATTTCATTAGTGGACTCGGATCCTAAATTCAGAAAGCTATCACACATATCTTTCATAAGATTCATCACTGAAAAATTTGGATCCAAAATTTTGTATGATCTGAGACATTTTTCCTCCACGGACTTAAGAACTGCATCAAGACTAGGCATGTGGAAGCCAGGCCTTCCAAGAGCCAGGTCACAGCTCAAAGAGATTCTCACCTCTCCAAAATGCGAGGAAGCTATCTCTAGGTTAGAAGAACAGTCACCTGAGATTATAGCCAGATCACCATTGTTTCTAGTTTTTTCTGAAGCAGCAGTTCCATCAGCTGTAACTTTTTCAAGCATGGAGTGTAATTCTAAGGATTCAAGACCATCATTTTCTCCGACTGCAACATTTCTACTTGATGATTCTCCCTTGTTTGATGGATCTGCAAATTGTAAACCAGGATGCTCAGAATGACAAATATCAGAATCCAAAATTCAGCAACAGTTTCTTACAAAATACAAGAGATAAAAGGAAGAGGTAATCTGTAAACCCAATTTGAATCGTCGGACCTGTCACAATCACGCGTGTTAAAGAGGACTATGCACCAATAATATAAGCAGCAGTTCAAATGGGTCACCCAAGGTTAACCAAGGGCAGAAAACAGGAGCTACTTAGCTAATATATCCAGTTGTGTCCAGAACTGACATGTCCACAACACCAAAGTAACAACCAACTAAAAATCCAGGCAAGAGCTCCAGCATGTGGAAGCCCGAGCGACATGAAAACTGTCAACGTCATTTACCTCCAAGGTAATCTGTAACCCAAAAAAATCGCCAACTTTAAGGACCAAGCTCGTGACATAAGATCAGTAATAACAAGCCAAAGAGCTTGTTGACCATGTGACACCTTACCAGCTCTCTCACATGACTTTAGTCATCCCTGTATAATCCTCTCCCCCTGCCCCCCAGCTTTTCCATTCCATACATAAGATATTCATTAGACTTATTCGAACCCAGTCATAATTTCCTCAGAGCAACAATAACTGACTAGCCGTATTAGGGGAATCGGCCACCAAACGTCAAGTGGCTAAACTCATTATCTGATGTTTCTTTTCAGATTTTACAGCTTTTTCAGTTCACGAACACTATGAGGGATGCCGACTGTAATCCAACGTAGATATTTTTCACTGCATTTGACACATTAAATAATATAGACAAATCCATATAGACAAATCCATATTTACTAATAACTACATGCATGTATTGAACTTTGATACAACTCATAACTAACACCAACCCAATTGCTTCCCTATTACTTAGAACTACAAGCAACAGCTTTTTCAGTTCACGAACACTATGAGGGATGCCGACTGTAATCCAACGTAGATATTTTTCACTGCATTTGACACATTAAATAATATAGACAAATCCATATTTACTAATAACTACATGCATGTATTGAACTTTGATACAACTCATAACTAACACCAACCCAATTGCTTCCCTATTACTTAGAACTACAAGCAATGTACTGAGCTTCCAAACCATTTCCACACACTTCTGAGTTCTGAAAGCCAAAACAAAAGCAATCGAAGTGTAGCGTAAGAGAGACATTTCCATTTAAACAGTTACAATCAAAGAACAGAAATCTAAGAAGCTGAGCTCAACAGAGTTAATAAGAACTCAAAGCTTCAGATAGCAGTGAGTGAACATGAAAATAATAATCAGCCGTAAGAGGATACTGCACCTGGATGGATGACTGCAGCAGAAATGTTTAACTGTGGCATTTCATCTGTGATTGGCTCATCTTTAGGCTTAATTAAAGCCTGACTTGCAGTGGTCTTCTCTTTCGGTGTCACAACAATGTCAGGCATGACGTTTGGCTCCTTAATTCTTACAGCATCAGACAACCTCTCGGAAACTGACCTCTTCCCCCCAGATGGAGTTTGAGGTGAAACCGTTCCCTTTCCTTTGTCTCTCGGACGCATTGTATGAGAAGCAGGACTAGGTTCAGTTCTCAATGGGGTCTTTTGCTTACTTTTATCAACACCACTGGGCTGAGAGGGATCGCATCTTTCTTGGACCATCAAAGCCTTAGGAGAAACAGGTTGTTTTCCTTTATTTTTAGCAAGTGACTGGGATGCGACAACCTGCAATGTGTTACCAGCATTGGCCTGAGGTGAGTCCACCGTGCTGGGAGACTTATTCTGGTTCAGCAGATGGGTTTCAGGTAGTTCATCCTTTTCTTCTTTAGGTACAATAAGTGCAGTAACTGGCAAGCTAGCATTAGAGGTAGTGTGGGAGGAAGGTTGACCTTCCTGGTGTCTTAGTCGCAACCTTTTTAAGGGTCGCACAGTCTCTTCGTTCGCCAGTGCTTCTTCCTCCAAATAGTCCTCTTGCTATTTAAAATAAGTGATACAAGATTGACAAAATATAAGAGAAATACAAAAAGAGTAACAACAAAAATATACATAGCATGTAGAAAATAATCCAGAAAGCAGAGTCATTACAGAAATGGTCATATACTTCATTATTCACAATCTTCTTTGAACGCTGCTACCTAAAAGAGATAATAAGATAAATAAACAAAACTTGGCCCTGTTTGAGCCATATTCTTTCAAAAAAATATACATTCTTAAACAGTAATTTGACATCGTTTCAACCACACATTTTTCAATAAAATAAGATTACATGCAAATCCAAAACTTCTTTTTTATTTTTTAACCACACATTTCCCATCAATACACTATTTCAAAATGCATTCTTATCAAAATAATGTGGCTCAAACAAGGGCTTAGTACCACAATACTGAAAATTCAATTTTTACAAAAGACAAGTAAAATAACAGAAAAAACTTATACGTAATAACTCAACAAGTGCTTATTCATCCAAAAAGTCATCATTATTTATAAGAAATGGTACAAGATAAAACGAAAAGATTAACAATAAAAATATACTAGCATTAAGAAACGAATCAAGAAAGTACAGTCAGTACAGAAAAGGTCACGTACTTCATTATTTACAATCTTCTTTGAAGGCCCTGCAGCCTAAAAGATGAGATAAATCAACAAAGTTAGCACTAGAATATTAAAAATTCAATTTTTTTATGAAAGATTAGGCAATAACAGAAAAAGTAATAAATGATAACAAATCAACCGTGCTTCTTCCTCGAAATAGTCCTGTTGCTATTGAAAAGAAGTATAATATTGACAAAATATAAGAGAAAGAAAAGATTAACAATAAAAATATACTAGCAGTAAGAAACGAATCAAGAAAGTACAGTCAATTTAGAAAAAAATACTTACTTCATTATTCGAAATCTTCTTTGAAGGCCCTGCTGCCTAAAAGATGAGATAAATCAACAACTTTAGCACTAGAATGCTGAAAATTCATTTTTTCAATGAAAGATTAAGAAAATAACAGAAAAAGGTGATAATGACAACTAAAAACAGGGAGACAGAATTAGATAAAGGACAAATATCTAATGGGCGAGGGGGACTGCGCCATCAACAGATACCTCAGCTTCCTCTCTCTCAAATATAGCATCGGCAAGGGCTCTATAACTTTCCTCTTCAATAAGCTCCCAGTTTTTATCATACAATTTTAGCAGATCTTTCAGTACCGGCTTCACCTTGTCCTCAGAAATCCCCATAACCTTCATAGCACGAAAGGCTTTTGCGACTCTTGGATTTGGCGGCATGTTTGATTAAACAGATTTTACGTCACAGCTTCAGAATTTAGAACAAATCAAAATGCACGTGCTGAAAAGGAATATAAAATATAATTCATATTACAAAGCCAGGTAAGCATGTACTCAGATATCAAATAATAAAAACTGCTTCAAGCAGATAGCAGAAACTTAGGATGCCCAGTTGTCATCACCACATCAAGTACCAGCTCATTCAATTCACAACATTGGCAAACAGATTGCCAAGAATAGAGTAGATCCTGAATTTTGGTCCCACTTTAAGAAGGGGTTGCGATACCAGCCAACCGATTGGCTGTCAATGGAGCACCAACCTTTAACTGGAAACAAAATGCAGTAAAATATGAAGCTGAGAAGTTCACAAGCAACAGAAAGTCTGTGTTCACAGCCTTAAAGGCATATTGTGCTAACTATGCACAACACTGATAGACTTAACTATATCAAGGCCAGATAATAAACATACATCTCTCAGGACTCAAAGAATATCACATACGCTTTGTTGTTTGGAGAATTGATAGCTGAAACCAGAAAAGAATATCACACAGGCATTGCTACATAATAAATAAGAAATTAACCATGGAACAAAAAAAGCGTAATTGATCACAAAACCAAAGGAAGAACTCAAGTTGGGGAAGGTAATAGTGATTATATTAATTATCAAACAACTTTCAACCTCTGAAAAAGAGATCAGAACATAAAAAAACAGTCACATTACGCAATAAAACATATAAAATCAATCTAAATCTTAGATTCCAACATGAAATACACAATAAGCTTAAATAGACATAAAATAGCAAAACCGACAAATGTAAAAAAAGATCAATCAAAACAAAAATCGTATACAGATATACACAACAGTTATGTTCAAATACAGGACTTATCACCAGTTGTTGTATTTTTTTTATTTTTTTTTGGGGTCAATTGTGATTACATACTCTACATTTTGGCAAGAAAAATATTTCCATTTTCCCTATAGCACTAAAATCCAAGGAAACCAAAACTATATAGATAAGAGACTGAGACAACAAATATCCTTGCTTTTTCTAAAAGAAATTATGGTTTGATATAAATGGAGAGCATGAAGAAAGCCTGAATCCCATTAGCACTTTCCAAATTTATTGTGACAGGTCTTCCTTTTTGTGAAACCATCCAATGCATCCATAACATTTAAGCAAAGAAACATATTGCACAGAGGTGGCATGTTCTTGTAACCTATCATTTTATAACTGAGCACATCAGCACAATTTTACCATTTTGAAACATGGTTTAAAAAACCCATTTGAAAAATGCCTTAGAGTGAAGCATGCAAAAATGCCTCAAGGCACTGATTTTTAGGCATTTTTTTGAAGCGTACAAACCAATTGTATGAGGCACCTGTCTCACAGCACCGCATCAAGGTTTGTGGCCCACAAAATATCAAAATTCTAGTGGACAAATTTGAATAACCCACTGCCGCGCATTAAAAAAAATATTTATCATAATCACATTTAGAGAATAGTCCACCATCCCCACCAACTAAAATGATAGCTTCTTTACAGATTCTTCTTTTGTTTTTATGCAACTTCAGATTTTTCTGTTATGAATTTTGAAGATTGTTTATGATGTGTTAAGACTTAAGAGCTTAATTTGCATTTTAATAAATTTTTATATTTTTCAATACTTTGAGGCTTATGTTTCGTCAGTGAACAGAAAACACCTTAGCACCCTATTACGTCTTTTTAAGCATTGCTTGTAAAGAAACATTTAACACAACAATAATCTGATGGAATTACTTGATGTGGCTAAAAAGGAAAATATTATTGTTTCCACCAGATTTGCATTATAGAAATGAGCACTATTATAGAGCTATTTAACGTGGGCGATAATTAAGCATTAACTAAAGAATTGAAACAAAAAACAATGAGTGGATTATAAAGAATTGATTTGTGAAACGATGTCGAAACTTGTATTTTATGCCCACTGTTTGTCTTATTCAAATGATTACAGGACAAAAAACAATTATAGCTTGGGCTATGAAAGGAAAAGCTGATAGTTATGACTTCGGATTTAAGTGAACTATCAAAATTTGGAGTTTGCTATAGCCAAGTCTACATCAACCCCAACCTAAGCACTGCTTGCTTCCAGTTCATTTGATTCACGTGTATTTTGAATCCCCAATATCAAAGACAATTGAAGTAATTGATCACAAAACCAAAGGAAGAACTCAAGTTGGGGAAGGTAATAGTGATTATATTAATTATCAAACAACTTTCAACCTCTGAAAAAGAGATCAGAACATAAAAAAACAGTCACATTACGCAATAAAACATATAAAATCAATCTAAATCTTAGATTCCAACATGAAATACACAATAAGCTTAAATAGACATAAAATAGCAAAACCGACAAATGTAAAAAAAGATCAATCAAAACAAAAATCGTATACAGATATACACAACAGTTATGTTCAAATACAGGACTTATCACCAGTTGTTGTATTTTTTTTATTTTTTTTTGGGGTCAATTGTGATTACATACTCTACATTTTGGCAAGAAAAATATTTCCATTTTCCCTATAGCACTAAAATCCAAGGAAACCAAAACTATATAGATAAGAGACTGAGACAACAAATATCCTTGCTTTTTCTAAAAGAAATTATGGTTTGATATAAATGGAGAGCATGAAGAAAGCCTGAATCCCATTAGCACTTTCCAAATTTATTGTGACAGGTCTTCCTTTTTGTGAAACCATCCAATGCATCCATAACATTTAAGCAAAGAAACATATTGCACAGAGGTGGCATGTTCTTGTAACCTATCATTTTATAACTGAGCACATCAGCACAATTTTACCATTTTGAAACATGGTTTAAAAAACCCATTTGAAAAATGCCTTAGAGTGAAGCATGCAAAAATGCCTCAAGGCACTGATTTTTAGGCATTTTTTTGAAGCGTACAAACCAATTGTATGAGGCACCTGTCTCACAGCACCGCATCAAGGTTTGTGGCCCACAAAATATCAAAATTCTAGTGGACAAATTTGAATAACCCACTGCCGCGCATTAAAAAAAATATTTATCATAATCACATTTAGAGAATAGTCCACCATCCCCACCAACTAAAATGATAGCTTCTTTACAGATTCTTCTTTTGTTTTTATGCAACTTCAGATTTTTCTATTATGAATTTTGAAGATTGTTTATGATGTGTTAAGACTTAAGAGCTTAATTTGCATTTTAATAAATTTTTATATTTTTCAATACTTTGAGGCTTATGTTTCGTCAGTGAACAGAAAACACCTTAGCACCCTATTACGTCTTTTTAAGCATTGCTTGTAAAGAAACATTTAACACAACAATAATCTGATGGAATTACTTGATGTGGCTAAAAAGGAAAATATTATTGTCTCCACCAGATTTGCATTATAGAAATGAGCACTATTATAGAGCTATTTAACGTGGGCGATAATTAAGCATTAACTAAAGAATTGAAACAAAAAACAATGAGTGGATTATAAAGAATTGATTTGTGAAACGATGTCGAAACTTGTATTTTATGCCCACTGTTTGTCTTATTCAAATGATTACAGGACAAAAAACAATTATAGCTTGGGCTATGAAAGGAAAAGCTGATAGTTATGACTTCGGATTTAAGTGAACTATCAAAATTTGGAGTTTGCTATAGCCAAGTCTACATCAACCCCAACCTAAGCACTGCTTGCTTCCAGTTCATTTGATTCACGTGTATTTTGAATCCCCAATATCAAAGACAATTGAAAATGCTCAAATTTTTCACTTGCCCTGAGCTCCTATGTTCCTCATATAGAGTTTGAAGACAAATTTGAAGAAAATCCCAATCATCAGCATTGAAAGATAATGATCACGTTACCATTTGCAGCATCTTTTCAAACCAAGCTTATTAGAACAACTTCTTTGCTCGGCCTATCTAAATCTCAGGCTAAAGTAAAAAACCCAACCAACATTTTCCACAGTGGAGTTAAAGCTCCCAAACTGCATTTCCTAATTCCACACACCTCAATCTTAGGCCGCATAACCAAATTATTCTCCAAATTTAGAGAGTCAAACTTACCCTCTATTCTTAACGTACAATAATCGCATTTAATAACTTACATATTTCAATACTCTACTTTTTAAACTATTCAAACTACATCTAAAGTAATTGACCATTATCATATAAAATATTATGTTAAATAAATTATGAGAAGAAATCAATGAATGTTTGTTGAGAAAAACAAAATAAAAAGTCAAAATAGAGAACATTGTGCACAAAAAATTTCTCTCTAAATTTAAAGATGGTCTCTATAACACATAAAATGCTCTCTATAAATAAAGAATCTCTTGGATATACTCTATAGGCCCATCTGATATGACTTTTAAGTCATAAAAGTCAAAGAAACTTTTAAGACCTAAAAGTTACTTTTAGACTCGTTTAACTAATTTTATAAAAGTGATTCTTTTCTTTAGAAAAGCTTTTAAAGAAAGTTAATCAAATGTGTCTTCATCTAAAAACCCTTCCCAACTAGGAACCACTTTTAAAAATTAATTTCCAAATAAAAAATAAAGTAACTTCCTCCAAATAAGCAAAAGCAAAAAACACAAGTCGCTTCAAATGGCCTTTCAAGTGGCAAAAATGTTCCCATTTCAATTTAGGGAAAAGTTCTCATTTTTTTTTATTTTTTTTTTTTGAATCAAACAGAGGGAAAATTTTCCTTCTTCGAGGAAAGCGGATTAGAAGTGAAATTAAGGCAATGTTCTATGCGATAAATTCTAGAAGCCCTAAAAATTGAAGGGAAGAGAGAGGCAATGTACGCGTTCGTGAGAATTCATGTATGATGAATGAAATTCCGATCTTCGTTACCACTCGTAGAAGCTAAAAAATTACATTTATTGAAAGAATAAAAATTCCTAAAGCGGTCCAGCGGCGTAAATTGAAAACAAACGACGGAATGTGAATCTGTAACATGAAAAATTTCAAAAAAAAAAAAAAAAAATTCTTACCAGCATTACCTGGTAGCTTCAGGAAGTGTGCGCCACTGCGCGAGAGAGAGAATACACAAAACCCTACGCAGAAAGTGGCGATGTTTTCACAGAGAGAGGAGTGACAGAATTCTAGTGAGTCAAGGCTTTTTCAGTACTTTGAAAGCTGTAAATTGGTGATAAACAGGTGTTTCCCACGCGCGGTATGGAGCGTGGGAATCGAGCTAGAATCTGCTCTTTTTTTACTGTACAGGTAAAGAGCTTTGACCGATCAAATTGTTATTGAATTAAGCGCCATATAAGATTTGTTTACTTGGTTGACATTATTCTGTCAATGGATCGAGTCGAGCCGAGTCGAGCGTAATAAAAGTTTTGTCTACTTAGTTGACATTCATTCTGTCAATGGGCAGAGCACGACCTCGGCTCAAGCTCGCCACGAGCCGAGCTCGTGCTCGTTTTGAAATGAGCTGAGCCCAACTCGTAAGCAGATGTTGTTTTTTTCATTTTTTTGAAACAAATAGGTAAATTGAAAAATAAAAAAAATAATTTTGATTTTTAAATCATGAATTATATACAAAAAATTATGTAAAAAATTTAAACACTCCTCCTTTATTCAGGTTTGGGACCGACTACTTAAATTTAGAATAGGCGGAGTTAAAAATTGCGTTGTTTGTTTGTTTGTTCGTGTACAATTTTTTAAAGAAATTTTAAAACAGTATTAAAAATTATTTTTTCAAACAACGTTGCGTGTCCCCTTCCATATGATTTTCGAAGAAAATCCCTTCTAAAAATTGAAAAGGTAATCGAATGCCCTTTCAATTGTCAAAAGTCTTCACTTCGAAAATTATATAGAAGTCTTTCATTTCGAAAATTATATAAATTTTCGAAGTGAAAGACTTCTGACAATTGAAAGGACAATCATTCGATTACCTTTCAATTTTCAGAAGAAATTCACTTCAAAAATTATATGTAAAGGTACGCACATCGTTGTTCGAGAAAGGAATTTAAAATGTAGATATATAGTAGTAATAGTACCAAGTACTAACAAAAATTTAACTAAATTAGTGGAAATGGATTTTTTTTATTTTAACTAAAAGAGATAGAAAAAAAATTTTAAAAATTTTATTTTTATTTTTAAAATAGATAAAATATAAACCCTTCTCTTTTATCCGAGTTTGGGACCGACTACTTAAATTTTCAATAGGAGGAGTTAAAAATTGTACACGAACAATTTTTTGTAGCATGTACAATTTTTTAAAAAAATTAAAAGTAACAATAAGAAAAGAAAAGTTTCATCAATATAATTAAATCAAATATCACTTACTTGACGACGTGCAATTTCAGCATATTTATTTTGTAGTCGAAAACAAGCGTCCTGCCAATCTTTAACGCACATTAACGCTTCTAAAATATCTTCTTTCAATCGGCTCCTGACATCACTCAAAACTCTTTTACCTGCATTAAAAGCAGACTCCGAAGCAACAGTGTTAACCGAAGGTGTCATCAAATCATTCGCAATCGCAGAACGTCATTCATACCTTCACCAGAATTCAATTACTTCGTCTGAACTTTTTTTAATTGTTTTATCTGTTAGCATATTCTGGTTGAAATAATCAATTAATTCAGCAGGCAATACATTACGGCTTAAGCCCGTAGATGTTTGATGAGAATGAGATACAGATGGTGACAACATGGCAGTGGCAGTGGTAGTAAATGAACACATTGCAGATGAATCAAATTTATACGAATTAATGCCTTGAAATATATTAAATATTTTTGTATCTTCTTCTTCAATTTCAACGGAAGGAGTAGGTGCAGATGGTACTCGACTAATATTGGTACCCATTCGGTTCGCATATAATTCATACATTTCACATAATGTTTGCTCTAAATTTCTAAATGTGATAGGTGTATCAAATGTTAAGGCGTTTGAAATTTGATCAATTATATATTTAGTTCTCGATAAATTATATCGGGGGTCCATCACGCATGCTAAAGGAAATAACATAGGCAAATATTCCCAATATTTTCTAAATTTTAATTCCATAGCAATTATAATTCCACTGAAATCAGGGTCATTTCTGTATTTATGAAATGTTCTTACAATTATATAAAGACGTTCAAGCACCATACAGCTGGTGGGATAGCAAACGCCCGATAAAATTTTAGTGGTTTCATAAAAAGATGTCAAAAATCTTTTAACTTTCAAAACTAAATGTCAATCACGTTCAGTCAACATACCCTCGTCATCACTTCTAACATGTCTATTACTATAAAAGTCAGTTATTAAATGTTCAAAACCTTCACATGACTTTAATAACAAGTAGAGTTCCGCCTATGACCTATGTTACTAACAAATGTTTTAGCATTTTGCACTCCTAGTTCGGCACAATAATCTTCAAATGCTTGTTTTCTACTTGGGAAGATTGTGATATATATTAGTGCGTTCCTAATATTTAGAAATTCATCTTTTATATATTTTAAACCATTTTGAACAGTTAAATTCAAAATATGACATACACGACGAATATGAAACAAATACCCACCAAAATCAAGTTGTAGTACTCTGTGCAATTTTTCGACAACTACTTTATTAACACTAGCATTATCGAAAGTAAATGAACGAATTTTACCTTCGCAATGATATTATCTAACAATACTAATAATAATATTAAATAAATTATTAGCGTTGTGAGGAAACTCAATAATTTTAAAAGTAATAATTTTTTTATGCATGCACCAAAGTGGGTCTATATAATTTGCAGTTGCAGCTGCAGCTATATATGCTCTTTTATTAATCCCTTCCCATATATCCGAAATTAAAAACATGGCACCCCCATATTTTTTCAAATCCATAATTAATTGTTGTTTTGTTGAAATAAAATATTGTATTGTATCGGAACGAAGAGTGTTTTGACTTACCCCAACGTACCTTGGCTGCAAATATTCTTTCACATACGAGACGTAGTGTTGGTTGTCAATTAACGTCAAATGCAACTCAGCACCAGCAACAAGTTTCACCATTCCGGTTCAAGCTTTCTCCTCCGAATACACCCATGTGGATAGGGGTGCAGCAGAACCACAGACGTCTGGACTATCAAATTGCAATTGTGTTTGATAGCCTGGAATAAGTCCGTGTTTGGCTGCACATACTTTGTAATGACGGTTGAGATGGGTGGTACCAATTCCTCTTTACCATGCCAATCTTTGTTGGCAGTATTTACATACTGCTTTGGATTCTTGGACTCCATTGACGATTTTTCCCGTTGAAATCAACTTAAAGTGATCCTAACATTTTGCTTTTTTTGAACCTTTCGCTTTTCCCTCGCATCAGAAATATTTAATTCAACATCTTCTTCCTGATCGTGTTCCGCTTCGGGAACGTCAATATCATCCAAATTAATTGGATAATTTGGATTATCGCTTACACGATGATGAAAATCCAAATTTGGAATATTTTCAGGTAGGGGTACGTCATTTAGCTCCTGTTTGATCCCCATTAAATTAAATTACATTACATTCCATTTTTCTTTCTCCTTTTTTCAACCACACAATCTTTCATAAAATAATATTACACGTAAATCGAAAACTTTTCCTTATTTTTCAACCACTTATTTTTCAAAAAAAATACTATTCCTCTCATTTCATTTTCAGGTAATGGGGATCAAATAGGGGCTTAGACCTTCAAATTGATTCTAAAATTGACTTTGCGGTGTCATAGGTGATTCGTTTCCTCCCACACCGAACAAGTTCTCGAAAAATGTACGTGAATCCAATTGTTTAATTGTAATAAGTAATAACTAGTAAAAGAATAATTGTATGAATGTAGTAAGAAATGAAAATTGGATGAAATTTCAATAAATATAATGAGAACTGAGAAATGAGAATTAGATATTGTATAAATTGTATATAAAAATTGCACAACTATCAACACAACACAGAGAGTTGAGAGTGAATTGTATAAATTTTTGTGGCTAAATGCCACTATTTATAGAAGAAGAAAAGAAAAAAAATAAAAAAATAAATTTAAGGACCAAAACGGTTACTGAAAAAATTCAGTGACCGTTAGCGGTAAAAAAAAAAATTAATTAATTCAGGGACTGAAACGATCACTGACAAAAGTCAGCGATCGTTACATAAAGTGACTGTTTCGGTCACTTTAAAAAACGAGCTGGGCTCGTGGTAATGGTTGTTGCGGTGGTGATGACGGTGACGGGTGGTATGTCCGTGACCAACAATAGTTGAGCACCACCGCCTCTAGAACGACTATCACTTCACCAACATGTGCATCACCGCCTCCTGTAACCACCATCATGAGCATCATGGTACCATAACACCATCGCATAACATACCACCCACAGCACACCACCGCCACCATTTCCTTTATCTCCATTTACAGCACACTTAACCACCACCCCCACCAAAGAACCCACAAACCCGGAACCACCACCTTGAAAACGTAATATAACATGCCAAAAAATCACACCATCATCGCCAAATTCAACAACCACCATAGCCACCACCACAAAACCTCCACCACACAAACACCATCACCGCCGCCACACAAAGAGCCACCCAAACGCTAGCCGCCACCAAAAACACGCCACCACTATCACCACACAAGACACCGTTCAAATTTTCAAATTTGGCTCTTCATTGCAACCGCCACCACAATTCGCTTATTCATTACAGCAACTCGATGAAGTAGGTGAAATTACATCGCCTCTTCATTTCAACATCGCAACTTGTCATAGTGGGTAGATCTGCATCACAATGGATCTAATTCGCCTCTTCATTAGAGCAGCATCGTGGTGCAGCAGCAGTTGCTACTTAATAGGTAGCGACGGGTGCTTTGACGAAGAGAGAGACATGAGAGGAAGAGGAAGATACGGATAGGGAGATGAAGAGAAGATGGGGAGTTAGAGTGAGAATAGATTATTACAGTTTAAAAATGGCCTGAATTCTATTGGTTTCATGTCAGCACTCGGAGTTAGAGGTGTCTCCGACGTCGGTCGCTCTTTGACGATGACGACGGTCGAAGGATAGGGTAGAGAGAGAGAGAGAGACACGATATGATAAGGGAAGAAAATGGGGGAAATGATTAGGGTTCTAATTGAATAGATTAGTCATATATAATACTTAATTTCTGCATAAATAAACTTTATCCTTGAATTTTGAATTTGAAAGTTTAAGTAACTGATTTTATGTAATTTCCACTTATCAAACCTTTTTGGCATTTTCTTTTAATTGTTTTCCCACCTTCCGACGGTGTTATGCCAAGTGTTGTTTGTCAAAAATTTCTATCAAAAAAATTGTACATATAGCTTGATTGTTTCGTTTAATATGTACAAGCAATTGTAGATATCGCAATTCCCCTGGATCCATAATAAATAAATTTAGAAAAATGCTAATGGTACATAATTTCCTTTATATAAGGGTATCCACCATCTCACATGAGAGTGGACCCCACATTAATAAAATATTCGAGTGAATCCCCACATGAGAAGGATGACATCTTTATGTACATATAATTATGTACGAATAGCATCTCTCGTACAAAGTCCATTATGTGGGCTCTGCTTATAAGCCATGTAAAATCCAATTAAAAGCCAATCATCTTGGTGTAATTCCCAAGTCCACATCCAATTATACAGGCGAGGCCTGTTATAGGCCATGTAAAGCCCATATCCAATCATGTAGCCCAATTCTGTTTAAAGTCTTTCAGATAGAGCAGGACAAGGGAAAGGGTTTCCCAAACTTTGTGTTGCAGTGATTTCTACTCAACTTCTTCATCACCAAAATTGGAAGGTAGTGTTTATTTGTGTAAAAACTGGCTTTATATGTTGACTTCGAACTCGACTGATTGTTGTCGATGATTTAATTTCGTAAATAAATTTAGAAAAATGCTAATGGTACATAATTTCCTTTATATAAGGGCATCCACCATCTCACATGAGGGTGGACCCCACATTAATAAAATATTCGAGTGGATCCCCACATGAGAAGGATGACATCTTTATGTACATATAATTATGTACGAATAGCATCTCTCGTACAAAGTCCATTATGTGGGCTCTGCTTATAAGCCATGTAAAATCCAATTAAAAGCCAATCATCTTGGTGTAATTCCAAAGTCCACATCCAATTATACAGGCGAGGCCTGTTATAGGCCATGTAAAGCCCATATCCAATCATGTAGCCCAATTCTGTTTAAAGTCTTTCAGATAGAGCAGGACAAGGGAAAGGGTTTCCCAAACTTTGTGTTGCAGTGATTTCTACTCAACTTCTTCATCACCTTGGAAGGTAGTGTTTATTTGTGTAAAAACTGGCTTTATATGTTGACTTCGAACTCGACTGATTGTTGTCGATGATTTAATTTCAATACTACCTCGATCTAAGATTCTCACTTCTAGCTCCTTAAGAGTTTTTTTATCCCCCTAAACTGTTGTTTCTTGATGGTAATTTCCATGCGTAACAGCGATTTTCTCGAGAATTATCTTTATTTATTTTTGATATGGTGTTTTATGGTTTACCCCTTGCCTCGGTTCTTCCTTTTTTTATCGTTCAGTTGTCGTGCACATTTTACTGTGATAAATTGTCTGTTGAAGAAAAGGCTAGATTTAATGTGTTAATAATGCTCTGTTGCAATTTTATGGGTTTTGGAGTGCCCTAGATTGTAAATTTTCAGGACTTCAGGATAGAAATCTCTTTCTGAACAAAATTACTCTTAATGATGAATGATGTGACAGCACTTGAACTTTACTATTCTTATTGATTTCATTTTTGAACTTTCTGTTGTAGAAATTATACTGGAGAATTTATCCTGGTATTCTGTATGGCTTAAAAATCATGTATTCATGTGTTTGCATGTGTTCCGAGTTCGCATCTATTTCCATTAGTAATCATTCTGATTGCTTCTCGTCTTCCAGCTTGTTCTAGAAGCACACAGCATTTTTTCCTGTCATCATGGGAGATAGAGAGACTTCAGTGGCACAAATATCTGTTGCTACTGATCATAGTATAAAGGCTGCTGGAGATTATAATGATACTAGCATAAAGGCTGCTTCTGACACTGATGCTTCTGCTTCTGCTTCTGAAACCAATGGAGATTTGGCAGCTCCTTCCACGGCGTCTGCAGCAGGAGACTTAGTTTCTTCAGCCGGTTCTGTCAATGAAACTGATTCAGCAGCTTATACTTCTAATATATATGCTGGTGGTGCAGCAGTTGTGAACTATGCCCAGCAAGAAATTCCCCCCGTCATGGCATATGATACTAATGCATCCGTGGATCCATCTCACTTTGGTGCTTATGAGTCCTCTGTAAATGGCAATACTGTCAGTGAAACAGGAAGTGTCGCAACATCTTTAATCTCTGAAAATCGGATTTCTCATGCTGGGCTTATTGAATCTGCTGCTTTCCATCAACCAGTTGATGATTCTGGTACTATTCATATCATTTTAAGATATTCATCTCATGAACTTTATGCACAAACTTCCTAGGCGTAATTATAAAAGTCAACTTCGAAATGTAACTAACAATTTTTTCCATTACCCAACCGTTGAAGAAACATCCATGATATTACGGGGTTAAATTTTTATTAGGGCGTGGGAATAATTTGTAATAGTATTAGTCTATATTTGCTCCACGTGTTGCATTTTTATGTATTTACTTTCCTGACGTGTTTACTTACAGTGTTATTTACTTCTTACATACATTTGGTAAAAACTTGCAAGTGCATGGATACACACAATTACAAACATAAGAAATTTCACACGTCATTGTTGGTAATTGTCACTTTCCTATATTGGAAATTGAAGAAATTAGAGAGAGATATTCCAAATAAAGTACATGAAGCTCAAGTGTTCAAGGATCTGGAGAAGAAAATAAAATTATATGATCTTGTACTAAATCAGATTTTGTTCTTGAAACTTTTGTCTTCTGCTCTATAATTCTATTCATGTTCATGAAGGATCTTCAATACATGTTTCATCCTTTTTAGTTCAACTTTTTTCATGGAGTCAAATTTCGGTATGGCATTCTAATTTGATTTGTTCGAACCATTTATTGAAGCACTAACTGCAGAAGAACAAAGATTGTGGAGCATAGTGACGGCTAATTCGTTGGATTTTAATGCATGGACTTCCCTGGTTGAAGAAACAGAGAGAGTATCTGAGGTATGCTGGATAGAATGAAAATTGGCTTGTCAAATGAGCTCATTTTCCGGGTCCTCTTTCTCAAATGTCATGTTTACAGCCTGACGCCTCGGCATTTTTGCAGTTGTGGGTTAAAAACTTTAGCTGTAGAACTTGCCCTTGAGTTCATGCTAATTGTTATAACTATTCTGTCAGTTAGCCTTCAATTGCCCTTGGTCTGCCTGAATTTATCAGTTGCTTTTGTTTGGAAACTGAGTTACTTTTCTCCAATCTGTAGGCAAGCATTTTGAAGATTCGAAAAGTTTATGATGCATTTTTATCTGAATTTCCACTATGTTATGGTTATTGGAAGAAATATGCTGATCATGAGGCACGCCTCAGCTCAGTCGACAAAGTTGCAGAGGTTTATGAAAGAGCTGTTCAAGGAGTTACTTACTCAGTTGACATGTGGTTGCACTATTGTGTATTTGCCATTAACACCTATGGGGATCCTGACATTATCAGAAGGTAATCCTCCTTGTTTGTTTTGCTATTTTTGGTATTTGTGTGTGTGGTTGTCCTCTATTTCTTTATTTTAATATTGTTGAAGTGATCTTTTATTACTTTCTAACACGATTTAAAAATTCAGCAACAGTGATTACTGATATATATGGCGCAAAGGTTTGTTCCAAATTCAATTCAGACATTTAGTTTTATGATGTGAAAACCTTTGTTGTGGTGCTACTATAATAGTTGCCATCTGGGTTTATGCACGGCCTCATCACCCTCTTCAGTTGTACTTCTGGTTGGGGTTATGTTGTTGTAATTCATGTAATTTATCATGGAGTTTTGCCGTTTTTAACCATGGCACCTGAGGTGCATCAATATACAATGGCTGCTGAGAAGATGTTACCAATAAGGCTAAGATGGCCTGTATGACTCCCTTTGATGGATTCTGTAAGATTATTTGCAGGAAGGTAAATGCTGTGCAATTTGTGTTTGGTTTTGTCAACTCCATCTTGAGATCCAGTCCTCTTGTATGCATTTGTATAGGACAAAACAACCTGCATGCATATTGGATTTCATAATTGTATTTTGCTCTGGCGGTTTTTCAGGCTATTTGAAAGAGGATTAGCTTATGTTGGAACTGATTATCAGTGCTTTCCTCTTTGGGATAAATACATTGAGTATGAAATTTCTCAGCAAGACTGGCCCCGTGTTGCTGCCATTTACACACAGTTATTGGAGATCCCGAACCAGCAGCTGGATCGCTATTTTGAAGGGTAATTCTGTCTTAATCTAAATCTGCATTGGCGATTGAGCTTCTGTCTGCCTTTTTAAATATCTTTTCCAACTGGCTTTGCGCTTTGCCTCATCTCGGTCATCTATATGGTTCCAAACACGTCATTCATTAATGTAAAATTGCAAGTTATCTTTTTCTCTGCCTCTGAACGTTGCCTCTACCATCTTGTTATGGTTTTATCTTTTTCAAGAACAGATTGTTTTAGTTGAATGGCTTATTGATTTGCTTCAGTGTACATCTGTTTTCGTATTAGATTCCTTTCAAATCTTATATTTTTCATTATGTCTCTCACTTCAGATAGATCATTTAAGTTTGTTGAATGTTTTTACAGATTTAAGGAGCTACTAGCCAGTCGGCCTTTATCAGAGTTGCAAACTCCTGAGGAAGCTGCCGCAGCAGCTGCTGCAAATTCAGACGGAGATGGTAATAAAACTGAAGGAGAAGATCGTGCAAATGTTGCGGATCAGACTCCTAAGCCTGTAAGTGCAAGCTTAAAAGATGCGGAGGAGTTGGAGAAGTATATTACCATTAGAGAAGAATTATATAAGAAAGCTAAAGAGTTCGATTCTAAGATCGTTGGCTTTGAAACAGCTATCAGAAGGCCTTATTTTCATGTGCGCCCCCTCAATGTTGCAGAGCTTGAAAATTGGCATAACTATCTCGATTTTATCGAAGGTTGTGACGACTTCAATAAGGTATTTTAGTTTGTTTATTCCAGACGCATTTGAGTTTATCTTGGTTTGTAGCTTTAGTTGTGCTTGTTATACATTGACTTACAGTTAAGTAGTATCTGGCGCATCATATGCTTTATTGGCTAAACCATTGGACGAAGCATCTTTTAAAAAGGGATATTGAACTTGGACTAAAGCAGGGACCTTGCTTTCTAAAAGGCTAAGTACTTCAAACTCTCATTTGGGTCGACGTTCTGGGTTCATGATATTTTGTATGGCAAAATGTTTGTTTTAAAGTTCCAATGTTATGCATTCAGGTCTGTCATTGTCTTCCTAACCATCTATCTGTCAGGCAAGGAGGTCCCTCTTGTATTTGAGGGCCTCCCTGTTCCGCCAATGGAGTATTCTTTGTGCATTTCTCCTTAGTAAATTTTCATGTTTTTTCTTTTCTTTTAATTTAGCTAACCTTGAATTGGATTTATGAATCTTTATATAATCTGCGTGAGCAGATTGTCAAGCTCTATGAGAGATGCCTAGTGGCTTGTGCCAATTATCCTGAATACTGGATACGGTATGTACTGTTCATGGAAGCTAGTGGAAGTATGGAGCTTGCTGACAATGCGCTTGCTCGTGCTACTCAAGTTTTCGTCAAGGTATAAAATTCTGTCTATTTGTTGGGTCAATTGCCTGGTTCTATCGTGACCTTCTCATGTTACATTTTCAGCTTAAAGTATTTTGATTCAAGTTTTCTGTTTTTGTGAATGTTTATTTGCCTCAATACTTTTTATATGTTATGCTGATGATCGATTCAAGACAAATAATCTTCTGCTTATGTTATGCTACTTTGCTTATGAAAATCTTATTGCACAATGCATTCATGTGCTCAGATCACACAGCACATTTATTTTCGACATACTTTTTCCCTTCATTTTCCCGAGATGAACCTAGGTATAAATGACGTTTACTTTTGAAACAATTCTCTCTTGTGAATGTACTCCTGGTAGAGGATGGGATGGTGAGGCTTCACTTGAATTGAAACTGAAATTGCTATTTTTAGCAGAAGAAAGGGTCTGTTGTGATTAGGTTGGCTGAATGATCTGAGTGCTTGATTCAGATTTAACTTGGAATGATCACGAGACTCGTTGCAGTAATATTATCCATTAAGAAATATTAGCTGTAGTTGCAGTAGCATGGACTCCATATGGATTGCAATGAGTCTTCTTTCACAAAAATTTTCTCTGACTTCTTTTATATGCTGTATTGCTTGAAATCTTGGACCACGAGAGCAAATAGAGTTAAGTTTCTGCACTTCCTTTAATTTGTTGCTGATTTATTTGCATCTTGCACCATCCCAATTCATTAAAGTCAGATAATAAAATTATAAATCATCTTGAAATGAATATAATCATCATTTGCATTGTAGTGGTGATACTTTACAAAGATGCATGCCTTTACTATTTCATCCAATGTTTTTAAAATCGGACCGGACTAGCCGGTTCAACCGGGAAAATCGTGAACCAGCCTAAAATCTGGTCCGGGCACACTATAATAACCGGAAGAGGAAAACCCAGTCAACAAACCATAGAACCGGGCGATTTACCCGTAAACTGGAAAACCGCTCACGGTTAGACCGGTTCCTATGCACTATGTTTATCAAAAATTTTAACTCCGTTAAGGAGCTCATGGATTATAGCTACAGGCCTATACTATACTTTCTTGAGTTGGTGGCAAGCACTCCCTTTTAAGTAATGTCTCTCTTCACATTTGCATTTAATTACCGATGTGGGACAAAGACTTCCAATTGCAAAACAAACAAATGGATTTATTTGAATAAAGACTACAACAAATTATTTCAAATTTTGAAGTTTTAAAATAAATTATATTATAATGCATCTAATTAACAAACATAGATTAAGCCCCTGTTTGTTTCCGATTCTTTTCCCATTAAAATAAAAAATATGACTGTTATCCATCGCATCAAGTCATTATATTTAAATTTCTATCTCTTGTGTGGGGTCCATAACGACAATATTTTCCATTCTCATTTTCACAAAAATGGGAAACAAACGGTCCCTAAATTTACTTTGAATTAGTAACGCTAAAATAAATATATTATTGTTATAATACTTGGGTTTATTTTTTTTTATTTAATTTTGGTATCTGTTATTGTTCCAAAACTTTAAAAAAAAAAAAATATTACATAATAAAAAATAGGTTATTTTTCAAAACTTATTGTTGTCAAAATAAATTAAAATGTTTAAAAATATATATTTATTACTTCCTGTTTGACCTCGATTCAACCCTGGTTGAACCTTTTGACCCATGGCCCTTTTTATTTTCTGGGTCGATGTCCAGTCCGGTTTTAAAAACATTGATTTCATCTTCGGCTTTAGATTTTGAACACCTTTAAGCTCATTTTTGGATCTGGTATTATTGGTCATTTTGTTATATGATAAAATCAGGATCCATTTGCTGAACCAATTTCTCTTGATATGTAGCTTTCTGTCCTTGGATTTTAATAATGATCTTTGTTGACAGAGACAACCTGAAATCCATCCTTTTGCCGCTCGATTCAGAGAACAGCACGGTGACATTTCTGGGGCTCGAGCTGCTTTTCAACTTGTTCACACTGAAATTTCGCCCGGGCTTTTGGAAGCCATCATCAGACATGCTAACATGGAACATCGACTTGTAAGGGTTGCATGAGAAAACTACGGAGTCATCCGACTAATTTCATATCACATATAATTAGGTGTTTTCTTGTATCTTGCAGGGGAATCTGGAAGATGCATGCTCTTTATATGAACAGTCCATTGCAATTGAGAAAGGGAAGGAACATTCACAGACTTTACCTTTGTTGTTTGCCCAGTATTCACGCTTCCTTTACTTGGTAGGTTTTATATTGCTACCGTTCTTCTTAGTTCATCCCAAGTGATGTGCTATAATCTTGATTATATTTTGTAACTTGTTATATTGGATTTAAAGTAGACTTGTTGGTCTCTTGACGAATGTATTTTAATATCATGATTCATAAAATCATATTTCTGATCAATTGAAAAGGAAAAAAAAATAAAAAATAGTATTTCTAGTCTTTGTGTGGAAGGAGTTGGTATTTAAATAATTGATTGCAATAGCTAATTTGCATGCTTTGAGCAGCTCAATAAGATAAGGAATGATTGTTCCCTGAATTTGAGATGCATGTATGCAATCAACTGTATGGGGTTGAAAATTGGTGTCCTATGGGAAACCTGCTCATTTGAATTTGTTCCTTACCTACCTCCTTTTCATAGATCACTTGTTATTTTCATACAAGAACATTTGTAAGCACTCAAATCTTCGTTAAAGAGATTTGTCTTTGGCATATAATCTAAATGAATGAATGTTTTCTTGTTGACTTTGTGCTTCTTGTTATATGTTTAAATTTTGCTGGAAGGTTCCTGGCAAGGTGGAAATGGCTAGGGAAATTCTTGATCAAGCAGTTGAGAATATCCAGTTGTCGAAACCAATTTTGGAGGTTCTCTCTCTTTCCTTTCATCCCCCCTCCTCAGCTAAAAATAGTTCAATAGAATAGCACCCCATATGAGCATTCGTGCTTACTTCAATTATAAAGATATACCATTCCATACAAAACACATTTTTATCTGATGTCCATTGGCAATTGGTATTACACTTGGAAGTTTTTATATTTCCTTGAATTTTATAATTTTGCAGGCATTGATTCACTTAGAGTCACTACAGTCACTTCCAAAGCGAATTGATTATTTGGATTCGTTGGTTGATAAGTTCATTGTTCCAAATACTGACAGCCCTAACGTTCCAACTATTGCTGAAAGAGAAGAGCTATCAAGCATTTTCTTGGAGGTAATGAACAGCTTCCAATTGATTATTTCCCGTGTATGATGCTAGTTGGAACTAAGACATTTATTGAATACCACTATCAAAGAATGGTTGCTTAAACGTAGTTGTATGCTTCTGCCAATAGACACCATGGAAATAATCATTAATGTCTTTATGCATGTGCATTGAATCCTAGAAGTGTTTAGGTTCTGCCCTTGAGCACTTGGTCGTGCTAATGTGGTGCAAATTGCTGACGGTGGTCTGTATTCTTTCGAATTGTCCGCATTTCCCATGTTCGTAAGTAATGATATGTTGCACTTTGACGTGAAGTTCTTACTGCTGAGGTTTTATAATTGTTTCTGGCTAATTTTTTTCCTTAAGATGTTATTGTTGAATTTTTAAAGCTTTATTCCCCAGCCATTGTTTAACTTATTTTACATTCAAATTGTTTTTGCAGTTTTTGGATCTCTTTGGAGATGCACAGTCTATACAGAAGGCTGATTATCGACACGCTAAACTTTTCTTGCGGCACAGGAGCACGTCAGAGTCAAAGAAGCGCCATTCAGAAGATTACTTGATTTCAGACAAAACTAAGCTTGCAAAGTCAGTTACTCCATCCACCCCTTCCATTGTGGGTGCATTTCCAAACACGCAAAATCCGTGGCCAGCAGGTTATGGTGTACAGCCTCAAGCTACTCAAGCTCAAGTACCACAGTGGAACCCTGGTTATGCCCAACAGGTACTTTCAACTATTGGTATTTTGATGCCATCAGGAGTTGGATGCTAGTCTTCCAAATGCATGATTTAGATGTTAATTTGGAAGTATGTTGTGCAACTGTATGATAAGCTTGATGAATATGATTTACCTTTTGCCCATTAGAACTTTGCTACCTCTGCATTTTAAATGTTCTTTTGCCTTTTTGTTCTATTTGTTGTGTTTGTGTACTAAATCACATACCTATTGAATTGTTTTGTTTTGGCTATCTAATTGAATCATTTTCATATATGCACGCATTAAGTTATTTTTTTCTTTGGTTGGGCTGGTTCTGTGTGTGATGTATGATGGTGGGGATACAATTTAAGTATGTTTTAGGGTTGCTTTCTCCAGTTGTATTGGCTGACAGAAACTGATTTTATATATTATGAATGGATGTATTCTTATCATTAGTCTGACTTGCCAATTCAAAACTATGTTCTTTTGTTTTTGGTTCTTTAGGCTGCATATAGCGCATACGGTAGTTATGGAACAAATCAACAAGTACCTACATCAGTGCCCCAAAGTGCTGCTTATGGAACTTATCCTCCAACTTATTCAACCCAGGTAACTTAAAACCATTCTCTGAATCGTAGCTTTGAACTGGATAGTTCCTGTTGTTGGATATCATTACATACTCATAGATCTCTATCTTGACAGTTGTAAATTATTTTAGAACGATGCTCAATATTTTGGTTTTCAGTTGTCTAAGATTAAAGATTAATTATTTTGGCTTTGCGGGTAGAAGAAAAAAGGTGATATTAGTAAACTCCCCTTCCTCATCTGCCATACGCTTGTTATTTAATGGTGTATTCTGCATTAAAGAATTGTATCTACCCTCGTTTTTTGGGGTCATACTCTTATTTTGAAATCGTCAAAATTATAATTACGATATTTTTAGCATGACTCTCAAATTTGCAGTGGTGTCTATGCCAAGTATTTTTTATTTTCATCTGCTAGTTTTTTAATATAAATATCGTTATTTTGGGGAGTTCTCGAATGATATCCACCCTTTTTATTCGACTATACAGTCTTTAAAAAGAATTGGAACCCAATTCTGGTAGTATATTCTGCCTTCGGTTGTAATATCAATACAAGCTTTTTTCAGCTAAAGCTGTTTCATATTCTTGGTTGAATTTTCTGCAGGCGTTTCCCCAACAAAGTTATGCACAACCCGCGGGAGCTGCAAGCTTGACTCCAGCACCACCACCTTCTGCAGTTCCACCTGCTTCATATTACGGCAGTTTCTATTGAGCAGGCGAATACTGTTACTAATCAATTTTGCTTGCCTGTAATTTAATCTCTTTACCCGTCCGGTATAAGTACTCCAATATCGTGAACTTAGACAGATGGCCAGGTAGTAGAGCACTTGGGTAGGGTGGTGAGAGTACTAGTTTGTATGTTAACTTTGTAGCCAACTTGATTCATACATAACTTTTTCTAGGTATCTTCTCGAGTATTTTAAATTTTTGTGTTACTGCTGTGCGAAAAACATTCAAGCTACTTCTTTTAAGTGGTGACTGGTGACAGAAGATGGTCGGGTCGAGGCAGCTTGTAGGCTTTGGAGGGCCTGATACATAGCCATGTGCCATCCATCGTCTAATGTTTGAGATATGGGCTTTTCGTTTGGTATGATTTTTAAAAAAATCTAAAGTTGCTCTTAAGAGGCAATAATTTTCATTTTTTGTGAAATATTAAATGAAAATCTGTAATATTACTTTTATGAATAACTTAATTTCGTTGATACTGTGGTACTGTTGGAAGATCTTAAAATTGCTGCATTCAAGAAATTGAAACTGACATGGAATCCCGAAGATTTTACTTTGCCAAATTTGTACCGCCCACTGCACTTAATCGTAGTTCAATCCTAGTCATTGAGATTGCTCACAGCTTATCACCCGGAAAATCGTTGCCGTTGATGATGATTCTTCCACCCCATAAGTACGGTCTGGATTTCGTTGCGTTGTCATTAAAATCGCTACACAGCAGAACGTAACGCCAAAAGGATGAGAAATTTTCACCTCTGACCCTCAATCTATTGCTTGAGTAGCAAATTGATTTTCATACTTTAAAAGAGGAAGCATATCCTTAAGCACCTGTTGGGTTTTGTTAAAATTCAGATTTAAAAAAATAATAATAAAAAAAATTGAAAAAAAAAATCATGGTTAAAAAGCTGAAAATGAATTTTAAAATATAAGGACAAAGGTCCTGATTTTTTACTACAATTACATATTATGTTCTTAATATACAAAAATCTTCAAATTTCTACCTCACATATTCAAATCTATTTGGCTAAATTTTGTTTCTCAACATGAGTTGATGGCAAAAAAATTTAAGTGTTTTCGAAAAGAGTACAAGTAAAGGGTGGATCATTTTGTCGTGTTAAAGGCTTGGCTATCTTCGCTCTTTTCACTTACCATCTTTTCTACTATCTATGTGCTAAAGTGGTGTTAGCTTTTTCTAGTCTGATGGACTTGTGAAGTGGGCAAAACTTTAATAATTGAGATGTGTTCTAAGGCCATGTGATAGTTTGTGAAAAATTGGAAGCTTTTCATTATATGGGATGCTAGTAATCCTTGGATGGGTTTCAATAATTAGTTCAATGAGGATTTGAGTTTTATGCTTAAGATTTTAAAGCATTTTCAAGAAATTCTCTATTCTTAAATAGTGTATTCTATAATTTAAAGAACACTTATAAATTTAGACTTCAAAGAGTGAAAATTTTGAGGTACTTTATCAGGTTCTTTATATTTAATATTTAATTCTATTACTCCCAAAAAAATATTTATTATTTTTCTATATCTTTTATTTTAATGAGTTTTTCTATAGATTATTATATTATTTTTCAACATTGAAAATTGAAATACCTTAAATGCATTTAATTATAGAGAGCGAGTTGAAGAACCAAACCTTTCTTTGAATTAAAATGTTAATTTAAAAAAATCTCTTAGAGCATAATTTTAAGAATTGACTATTTAAAATAAGGGACATATCAAATTTAAAAAAGCCTCTTAAATATACTCTTATCAGTCATAAATCTAATAACACGCTCCGTCCATATGTTCATGACATCGAGCATTCAAATGATCTTTTTTGACGACGTTGATGGAGATTTGAGTCAAGCAAGAGATTGAGTCCTATAATAAAGTCTAGAAGTTAGTGGGATCTTCTACTCTTACATACTAATTGTGAAAAATAATGATAAATTAAAGATCAACTTGCTAGTCGAATAATAATTGGAGACTAATACAGCAATTTTTCCAAATAAAAATAAATAAAGAAAGAAAATTCCATTCTCTCCTCACTTTTTAGATTTCACGTACTCTCTCTCTCTCTCTCTCTCTCTTGTCTCCTCTTCCATAGATCTACTGTTCTTGCAATCTTTCTACATCTCGTAATCTCTCTCTGATACGTACATATTCTCGCAGTGTAATTTATCTTTCTCTATTTAATTTCTGTTTCCCCCTTTTGAAGTTTATTTAAAGAAACGCACTCGAATTCATTGCGCAATAATTTAATGCATACAAAGAAATTCCCTTTATATGCTTGATTAAAGTTAGGTAAAGTTTATTATTTTTTACCCTTTGAATCGCGTAGGTCTTTATCTAGGGTTTTTCGGATCGGTGTTGGGGAGCGTGAATTGTAGGTAGAGATAATGGCTACTCAGTACGCTGCTCCAGTCACTGCTACTCAGGTTATCAGATTTCTTATTTGTCCGAGTTTATTCTTTCCTAATTTGTTATTTCTAAGATTGATTTTTTTTTTTTTTAAATGTGTTTTGGCGTGTTTGGATTATTAGGTTGGTTCGTATTTTGTTCAGCAGTATTATCAGGTGTTTCAACAACAAAGGGATTTTATGCATCAGTTTTACAATGAAGCCAGCTCTATGGTCAGAGTGGATGGGGTAACCAGCCAATCTGCGTCTGAAATGGTGGTAAGCTTTTATCTTTTTATTATATTTTTCGCCTGTCTGCGTTTCTTTGATAATTTAGTTCTCTCTCTCTCTCTCTCTCTCTCTCTCTCTCTTTTTGTGATGTGAGATGAGGTCATATTGAATTCATTAATTTGGCTTGAATAAAATTGGTGTATCGATTTAGATAGTGCATAAACCAAAGATAATACAGTGGAAATATTTTGTAGAAAATAAAATAGTCAAATTGAAAAGTAATTTTTCTCTAGTACGTTTTCAATTGATAAAGAAATTCTGCATCTTATTAAAAGAAGTGACAGTGAAAACTGTTAAACATAAACTTTAAATGCAGATGAAATATGAGGCGGGGACTTGTTTCTGCATAGCTTGACAAGTTTTTATTCACAGGGGAGATGTCTCTATATAATGGTTTTCAATTACAAATATGGAAATATCTCTGTTACTTATGAAAGTCACCTTCTTACCAGAACGGGACACTCTTAGCTGCCTCATTTTTCCTACTTCTGGCACTGACTATTCATTTATTACATGATTTTTAGAAGCTGACAATTGAAAATAGAAGTCGTTTATTGTTTTAGTGACTGTTATGAATCATTTACACAGAAAGAAAAGCAGATACATGTAGAATGTGGGTACACATCTTCTTGCTTATGAGAATACAAGAAAAGGATGCTGTATGTTCATTTGTTGAAATGATCTAGATTTTTTCCCCTTGTGTGGGTTCTTGGTTTAATTTTGTGGGAGGAAGACAGTGTAACATTTGTTTTCTCGACATTTGACACTTTTTTAAAGGTATCTGCCTTTTCCTGCAGGAAATTCATCAAATGATCACATCATTAAATTTCACCGGAATTGAGATCAAGACTATAAATTCTCTTGATTCATGGAATAGAGGTGTTCTCGTGGTTGTTTCTGGTTCTGTCAAGTCAAGGGATTTCAGTGGTTGGAGGAAGTTTGTGCAGACTTTCTTCCTTGCACCTCAGGAGAAGGGTTATTTTGTATTGAATGATATTTTTCACTTGCTTGATGAGGAAGCTCCCGATCAACTTCCACCTTCAGCAGTACTGGAACAGGAACATGATTATCAACCAGCTATTTCTACTCATCATCCGGAGCTGCCAGGTATAGTTGACTGCTTTGATTTATCTGTGATGAATGAATACTCTGTTTTCCTCATATAGCAGCAAAGAAAGACTAATGGTATTTCATTCATATAAGGAATTTTTCTTATTTACCACACCTCCACTTCTCTCAATGTAACCACATTTATGAAGAAACAATCGTCTAGCTTCTGGTTCCTGTTCAAATAACTAGATGTGGGAATTTCTAATTCAAACAGATGTGCACAAACTTTATTTTATTTTTTTTCCTTCTAAGTTAACTTTGAGCATTTAAATAGCAATGTTATATTCAATCTTTCAAATTCTTTTTGTTAATTTTGATGTGCAAGAATTTGTGAAGGGGGTTCCGAGTCTTTGGTCATGAGAACTGGTAATTCTACTGTGTCCGTATTTTATATTATTGGATCGTGTTGTTGTAAAATAAATGTCATGGAAAAATAGGATTTCCTATCTGTATGGTTTTCTTAAATACTGTGCCAACTTGTTTTGTTTTGTATCAGGTTCTGACTATGCTTTAGAGGAGGAGGCTGGGGTATATGTGGATTCTGTACACATTGAAGGAGATGTGCCAGTGGAAGAGTATAGTTTTCAAGAGTATCAGGAGGAGCAGGATCCTGAGGCTGAAAGAGTGGAAGAGGATGCTCCTTTGGAAGACACAAATCCCTTACTTCAAAGTGAGGCGGAAACTGTGCAAGAACCTGTGCGTGCCATAGAGGAACCTGTTGAAGAGCCTCCTATGCCGACTTATGCTTCTATTGTATGTACAGCAACCATTTGTTCCAGTTCATGAATTTATGGCATAACATCTATCTGATTCTTTTGCATCATGTGAAATCTTCTAAATGCAATGCCAAAGTGTACAAATCATAATTTCCTTGCCGTCTCATCAATATTGAGTTATCTGAAAATATGCTATATGAGTCAGTTACGGATGCAGAATCAGCTAGCAGAACTATTCAGAGAGAGGATTATTAGCGATATATCTAAGTATTTTGTATATACTTCCCCGTTTATTGGTGGATATATTTTCTGTCATTATATATCAAATACCTGATACCGCAGGTGTTCCACATCAGTGAGGCACTATGAATTCCAATATAACTAAAGATTTCACAATTCCTAAGAAACTTGAGCTCTCTTAGAGGTTATTCCTGGAGTCCCTGAAATTTGTACTATATTGGTTGCCCCACCTCCTTTTTAGTCCAATGATTCCTATCATAATGAATGGAAGTAATTGTGGATATTTTAAGAACAGTTTAGAAGTCAGGGAGACCATCACCACTGGTATTCCCTGATTATTCCTTTCTCTTTATCTTTAACTTTGTTCATTGAATGTGGATGTTTCTTGTGATACTTTCCCTACCAGCGTATGTATTGTTATAATCACAGGTAACTACACTAGGATGAACTCATTTTCTCGAGACAGATTCTTTTAACTCTCTTGTCGTGCATATATCCATGATGCATCAATGATTTGTTCACTATATTTCTGACTGGATGTTATTCTCTCCCATGCTTTCTTGGAACATTAAAAGTTGCGTGCCAAGGGAAAACTGGCACCATCAGTCAGTTCTAGGCCATCTTTCACTCAAAGCACACCGCCTGCTTCAGATTGGAACCATGCATCACAGCCCTCACTTCAGCAGTACCCTGTGACATCTGTTGTAGTAGATACTGATGTGGATGCAGTGGATGAAAGTTCTCCTCAACTGGAAGGTACATTTTATAATCCTTTTGGAAGTATAAGTTCTCTGAGTTTTAAGTACATTTTCTATATGGAAGTATTGCGAAGTTTTCTTTATTTCAGTTAACTGTACCAAAGTTTAACTTGTTTTTCCAACTTTAATTCCGTTAACATTTGTTTAGTACATAGAGTGTTTGGGGCTAAATTCTTGTTTGGGATTGATAAGCTAGAATTTTCTAAGGTTTTAACTGATATTTGGTCGACATTTCTTCTTTTTCTGCTTTTCATCCTTGAATATCAATGTGGTATGAATTGGAGCAAATAAGTACTTCTGATTAAACTTTTCTGCATCATCAAATTATAAGAAGTATATGTTTAATTTTTTGTCCTGGATCTTTGAACAAAAGCTTGTGGTTGGATGAGTTATTACAAGAACCATAATTCATTGAAAAAGACTAGTTATAAGAATTTCATGCAAGTTCTTGTAATCGGCTCAAAACCAGTTATCATAATTGACTCTTGTAATTATTTTCTCAGGGGAATCAAAATCTGTGTATGTGAGGAACTTGCCACCTACAGTTACTAGTGTGGATATTGTGCAAGAGTTTAGGACTTTTGGGAAAATCAAGCACGATGGGGTCTTCTTAAGAAATCGCAAGGTCTATTTCCTTTATTCTCATCGTTACCATGTGGTCTGATTACATCTGTGGAATATCTAAATTTTGAATTGATGAACAGGATGCTGATGTTTGCTATGCCTTTGTTGAGTTTGAAGACGTGCAGAGCGTTCAGAATGCAATCAAGGTTTGATCCTTTTTCATATAGAACCAGTAAATGTTTGTCTGAATGATCGGAGATCAAAGATGGGAGTTGTTTCGATAAGTATTATTTATTATTATTATTATTTTTTGTATGTACAAAATTTTGAGATACCTTATGCTTAGCATTCTTTTCACTTTTTAATTTTCTATTCCGTTCATGTTCTTGATGAGAATTATGTCATTGTTCTGCTTAATTTGAGGTAACAAGCATAAAAGATATCTTATTAATATAGGCTCGCTTCATGGTTCCATCTTTAGTCCTTATATTTTTGCTTGAGTCCTGGATGAGTTTACGAGGCATTTAAGATGTAGTGGGTTGGTGCATGTCATTCATTAACATAGTTTTGTGGATGAGTTTAGGAAGAGAGAGTACAACTTTGGATAGAATATGTAGAATGTTCTTTTTACTCGCTATAGAAATAAAGATGGTAATGAAGTTACAGTACAGGTTGGTGTTCCAAAGAGTGTGTAGGTATTTATGTTCTAATTTTTTATACAAGACTTGAAGAGGATCTCACGCATGATATGTGAATTATTGAACTCTTGATGCATGTCTTGTGTAGACCCAAAGAACCTACGACTCCCCAGAGCCCCTATTGGAAGAAGAAGAAAGGGGGGGGGGGGGGGGGGGGGGGGGGGGGGGGGGGGGGGGGGGGGGGGGGGGGGGGGGGGGGGGGGGGGGGGGGGGGGGGGGGGGGGGGGGGATTGAGGGGGGGGGGGGGGGGGGCGGGGAGAGAGAGAGAGAGAGAGTATTTGGGTTAGATCAATGATGCTTATTCTTAAACAGTTCTGAAAGGGTTCGTTCCTATAGAAAGAAGCATCCTTCATCGCTCTCATTTGCGTCTAGCCTTGCGTACATAGCCTTTTGGCGCGCTATTTGCTGCTATGCTGACAAATGAGTGGCTAAGAGAGGACTTGTGTAGTTGGCCCAAAGTTTATTAGAAAGAAGTCTTAGCTTGCTGTTACTGTTCATCTAATTAAAATTAAATGTGTAACTTTTAGAATAAATCATCTGTTAGTCCACAACTATCATTATCTTACAAGTGATATGGAGCTCGACAAATGTGCTACTGCATCCACTAGTTTTCCAGAGTCCCAAATAAGGTTTTGAAATTCCAATTGTAGTCTCTTGTACGCAAAATTGAGTGGTGAAGACAATGTAGTTTCATTTGTCTAATTACTACTGGGACGTTAAAAATGATTCTCAAATTTTTCATTTTTTACTGGGCACAAACCATGTCTGGCAGTTTAATATTGTTTTATTTTGTTTCTCTCTTCTAGGCTTCTCCAATTCAGTTGGCAGGAAAGCAAGTGTACATTGAGGAGAGAAGACCAAACACCGGAAGTACATCAGGAAGTACTTCACGAGGTGAGAGTATTTTCTGTAAACTGCTTTTACTTTGTTTAGTATACTGCTAAGTTGTTGGGTTATCTTATGATTTTCTGTTCAAGCTGTCCTTATTTTCACATTGCTTTAAAATTCACAATGACTGTGTTTCTTTCTAAAACCCATCTAATTATTTTCGTTATTCCGACCCTTGTGGTTGAAGTTTGAGGTTCATTTTTTCTTCTTATTTTCTCAGTATCCTCCTGGATGATCATATTAAATCATTTGTTCTTCCAACATCTGATGTTTTTGACTATTGTTTGTTCAAAGCTAAGGTTTTTTGGATACCACCCCACCCCTCCAAAAACCAGAACACACAGAGAGAGAGAGAGAGAGAGAGAGAGAGAGAGGCTACTTGAAGAGTAATGTTATTTATCATTAGTCGTGACTACTAACAGTCATGGGTCTTGGTGGTAGCAAGGCCTCTAGTTCAATAATGAAGTAGAGGCCCTACTACTACCACTATCTAATAGCATTACACTCTGAGAGTAAATGGATATTCAGACATTTACATCTGCTTCCTCTGCCATTGTCGTGACCAGGAAGAGGAAGAGGCAGAGGCGGCCGTTTTGGTGGAAGGACTCTCGGGAGGGGAGGAGATCAAAATGCTAGAGACAACAACAGATCAAAGATCAATGGTTTCCGTGGTATATGATGAGAAAACAATGGTCATGAATACGAAAAGCTAGCCTCCTTATGCAGCTATAACTTAGGTCTTGATGGAAGAGGCCAAAGCTTCTGGATTTTACCATGAAACTTCTATTGAAGAACATTTTGTTACGAGTGATTTTCTTCCCCTTTTAATTCCCTCTTGGTAGTTCTTTAGTTTTTCCAATTTAAGAGCATATTTTGTAATTTGGAGCAAAGTTATTAATTTGAAATATTTGTGTGGGTGATCCACAAGGAAACATGAAGCCACAGGGATTATATTTCTGGCATTTTGAATATGTTAACGTGGAGAAAATATTGTTTGATTATCTTGTATACTTGGAACTATAAAGGAAAAATGAATTATTTTACTCTTATCGTAACAGTGTTTTTTACGGTAATGTTAATTAAAAATTTGACAGACGCATAATGTTGAATGTATAAGTGTGAAAAATTAAACAAATATTAAGGAGTTCATTGTAATTAATTATGAAAACTATGGTGTGGACTGTTACTAATTTCCACAAAAGTTGTACTGAAAACGGCATCTGACGGTGGCCATTTAACGGTGAGCATATATTAGAAAAGGGAAAATTGTAATCATGATGCCAAATCTTTCATTTATTAGCAGAGTTTGTTCAAACCTTATATTTATGTCACTGTGAGTACCAAATCTTTAAAAAATTTGCAGTTCAAGTCCAAAATGACGGTTTCTGTTAGTTTGACTACCAAAATCGTTAGTTGACTCCCAAAATTTAAAAAAAAAAAAAAAGGTTATTATTTTTCCAAATAAGATAGGAGCATTTTGGATAAAATATATTTTCCCTATTAAATCAAAAATTTAATAAAAAAACAAAAAAATAATGCAGCAATCCATTCCCAAAATCAAAACTACTCCACCCAACCACCACAATCACCGTCGACAACCACCACTACCCATCCAAAACGGGCATCACCACCACTCATTTCTCTCAAAAACTTGAGCTCCGCAACATCACTTTCAATCCACAAATTTACCATAATCTATCAACAAAATCTTCCTCAAAATTCATACAATCCACCAACCAGACTTATAATGCAGCAATCCATTCCCAAAATCAAAACTACTCCACCCAACCACCACAATCACCGTCGACAACCACCACTACCCATCCAAAACGGGCATCACCACCACTTATTTCTCTCAAAAACTTAAGCTCCACAACATCACTTTCAATCCACAAATTTACCATAATCTATCAACAAAATCTTCCTCAAAATTCATACAATCCACCAACCAGACTTAAAAAATGGGAAGTCCCAGAGCAGTTGAGTTGGGCGCTTGCATTTTAATTATCCTATCCTTCATAGGTATGTGTTTCACAATTTATCTAGGATTGTTTTAGCAATGACATATATTTTGAATATTTGGATCTTGCCACATACGGAAACAAATTCTGCCTCAAGTTTTGCTTCAAATAAAAGGAATTATTTGATAGTTGACAGATTCGAAGACCCTTTTAAGTTTTTTAATTTTCAGGGGTACACAATCTTCTGTTTTGTGTTACCAGGTAAAGTTGGGGGTTTTATCGCATCCATACCTGAAGTATCGCGTCCATACCTGAAGTCATGGTAGCAGCTCTCTTGTGCTTTTATATGGGCAATGCTTACAGCATTGGAGTTGTAACTAGAGGTGGGCGCGGGGTCTGTTCGATTCGGTTCTAAAGAGAACCGAACGGAATCAAAAATTTCTGGTATCTAGTAAATGAAACCGTTGGGTCCAAATATAATTATGGAAGCGTTCGGGTTCGATTTGAAATGTCACAGACTAGTAGACTACCTTATTCAAATGATCGCTATGGTCAAAACTTCGATTGACGGAGGTCACAGCTTCAATTGGACGTCACAGTGTCAACCGGCGATTGTATAGATTTTGGAATGTCAGCAAAACTGCGAGAGTCGAAACAATGTTACGCACTTTAGTGTAAGTATTTAGGGTTATTTAGTGGGTTATATCTTTGTTGTGCTAAGAAATTAAACAATAAAATGAGTAATTGGGTCAAAAATTAAAAAATTAGAAATGAAAAAAATTATTGGGCCAAAAATTTGGATTTAGAAATTGTTAATTTGTTTAAAAAAATTAAAATTAAAATAATTTGATTTATTCAATATAAAAAACAATTAGAAAGATTCGGTTTTCATTCGGTTCTTCGGTTCTTGGTCTAGAGCCGAGAATCGAACCCTACCTGTTGATTTTCAATTCAGATACTCGTTCAGATATTTAATTTGACAAGAACCGTCGAGTTCGGTTCGGGTGCCCTAAAATCTTTTTCATTTTCATTATTTTATTCTTTTATAAAAATAGACTCGAGATGTTACCAATATCTTCTTTGTCTAATTTAAGCGGAAATATCACTTTCATTAAGTGTTGAAAATGTATAAAAATAACTATTAAACAATGTGCACAAAATTCAATGCGAAGATGTTCTTCAAATAAAAATTTGACAATTATCTTTTCTAAAAAAATTACTTGGGCGACTCTATAAGTATCACTCGATCAATCTTCCATTCATCAAAATGACCCGTTCTCATCTGAAAGGTATTGTAAGAGTGAGTATTTTGAAAAAACTCAATAAGAATATGTACACATTCTTATTCACGTGATATAAGACCTTGTTTGAGCCACATTATTTGAAAAAAAAAATATATTTTTCAACAGTGATTTGATATCGTTTTAACTACACATTCTTTAATAAAATAATATTACACGTAAATCCAAAATAATTCATTACATTTTAACATCACATTTTCCATCAATATACTATTCAAAAATGTATTTTCATTTCAATAATGTAGCTCAAACAAGGGTTAAATATAAAACTGACATAACATATCAACATTTCTTAGATTTAGAGTTCAATGAATTTTTTAAGAATCTTGTATCTCGTAAGATTTATCATATTTGACCTAACGATCTATCTCGAATGATTTAACATAGAGTTCGACCCGAAGGCCTCATAGCATTTTATGTCAAAAATTATACAAATATTAAGGAATAAGAATTTACCATTTTGCATGATTTATTCTTTCCTCAATTTGATATCCATGAATTTATTTGAAAATGATGTGAAAAATATAAATATGATACTCATCTCAAATTCTAAGAATATTAATAGTGAGAAGTATGTACAATAGAAACTATGGTAGAAGTAAATCATTTCAATAATGTATAGTTTACGTGTATGAATCTGTAAAGGAATGAAGTTGTGAAATTGTCTTAAAAGTAAAAGCACTCAACTAAGTGACCCAATCTCATCCTTTTATTTATTTATTATTAATTTTTTTTTCAAAACTTAAACTAATAGCATAACACAGATATCTATTTCGAAAAATATGGTATAACGTGTAATTTCCATAACAGTCACTTATAATTAGTTATGCAGGTAACATAAATCAACAAAACACATGTTAGGTTAAGGGTGAATTAATGGTGTTAATAAAATTTATTCATTATCAAGATTAATGGTTTAATAAATTTAATTATATGTAAACCTATTCGTTTCCTTCCAATAAAACCATGATCGTTCATATTTCTAGGAAATCTCATTTTATATTATATATTAATAAAATATTAAAAGATAACATATTTCTTTTTATTAGAATAACTTGGGCATACTAGCTCAAAATTTCTTTTTCTTGATTCCAAATTATATTATTTAACACGAGCGATAAAACGAGTATAATATTGTTATATTTTATTAACTTCTAAAATACGTAAATATTCGATCCAAATAAGATTTACGATAAATTCTAAGTACAAGTGAGCAAAATAAATCATCAACCTTTGAACTTTTAGTGTGATGACAAATCTAAACATGAATTATTTCATTTGCTAAGTGATCCATATTAAATTTAGGCTCATATAAAAAATAATAAAAAGTCCGAGGTGTTACAGGAGTTGTCAAATTTACAGTATAGCGAGGTAGGGAGTTCATGGAACATTATAATTGTTGGCTTGTCTTTTGAAATGGTTGAAGCTCGGCTTCGACCAAACCAGGTAAAATATAATTCCAATCAACACAATAATAAATCAAATCAGATGATATCAACAACTCAATCTAAAAATCTATTAATTGAACTGAAACTTTCACAGAAATAACAAGGAACAACAAAACAGAGAAGGGGCAGAATGGAAGGGAAGGAGTGAAGAAGAGAATTTTGAGAGGGAAGGTTCACAATAATCCCGTTTTGAGAGGGAAGGTTCACAATGATCCCGTTCTTTTCGCGCCCTTATTTCTCCTTTCCCCTTCAATTATAACCAAAATAGAAGCAAGGAACGCGTTTATGAAAATGCAATGTATAAAACGCATTCCTATTACATTCATTACTATTGACTCAAAACGGCACCGTCTTGTTTATTTGAAATGACGCCTCACTTGATTCAAAAAATCGATGGTTGCTTGTCTTCTTCCCGATGTTCCTCCTGCCTTTGTTTCCCCATTTCAACTGCCATGTTCCTTCATAACATCTTTGTTCTTGTCCCTTTCAATACTAGCTTATTTTCAGCAGTATGGTATTTCCCCGAACACAAACTTGTATGTTCCAAATTACTTCTAACCATATATTCAGTGGGGTAAATTTTTTCTTGCTCATTCACTAATAACCAACACAATCCTTAAGAAATGGTTGATGAACGGGTGGTGGTGGTGATGGCGTTGAGTAGGTAGTGGTGGCTATTGATGGTGGCTATGGTGATTGGGTGAAGTGGTTTTGATTTTGGGGAATAAGGAGATAGGGATGTGTTGTGACTTATTATTTGTTTTTTTGAATTCTTGATTTAAGAGGAAAAATGTATTTTATTCAAAATGTCCCGGTTTTATTTGGGGAAAATAATAAAGTTTTCTTATTTTGGGAATCAATTGACAGTTTAATAGTTAAATTAACAAAAATAATTTTTTTTATCCTGGATCCTATCTCTGCTTGAATAGCAATCAATTGGGGGCCTTAATTTACCTTTTTCATCAGAGAGAGATTGGTTTGGTGGTAGGAATTAAAATGTTGGAATGCAGCTGCCTTTATTGGAGCAGATTGACCTATGTATGGCAGCACGAGCCTGAAACTTTCTCTCTGCCCGCTCCAATTCCTCAATGGCCTCAAGGTAATAAAAATTATTTACTTAATTATTTATACATGCATGTAATGAATCTTAATTCTGGTCATCAGTTGAGGTTTCTGAATTTTGTTGATTCACTCGGTTTGAGATACTGTTATTTGCGGAGATTACTCATGGCTCAAAATGGGTATTTTCTTGCTAAAATAATGTTTGTGCTGTCCATTTTTACAATGATAATGTTTATAAAGAAGAAACTTCCAATTCTAGGCACTTTGAACTTAATTCTGTGGTTATGAGGAGACTAAGATAGCCGATATTTTAGTGGTTAGATTAAATTATATTGTGATAATTGTTTGAGCATTTCCAGTTTATGCTATTTCATTCATTTCTTTTACAGGCATAGTTTTTGTTGACCATCCAATATATCAAGTCTAATGTCTTCGATGGAAGGGAATATAGAGCTATATGCAGTTCCTTAGTTTGTATTCTTGTAAATGCATAATTTTGAAATACTCCTTTATATGGAAGTCGGAAAATTATAAACTTGGTGTATGTATCCATTTTCACAATAATTTTGTTCTTCACATTTGCCTATAGTTGGTTTTTCATGTAATTTATCTATTTGGTCAGAATAAATCAGTGCTTGCATTTTTTTGGTGCTTTGCTTCACTTATTGGTAGGGTAATCTGTTTTTATTAGAGAAGTGATTGTTCGAATTTTATCTTTTGCTTCTCTACTTTTCTCGTACTGTTGTTCCTTTTTTCAAAATTTGCTCCTTTGGAAGGAATAAAGTCTTCCTAACTAGCGTCCCAATGTTGACTTAATTAGGCTCCTACTCTTCTTAGTATTCGCGAACATATTGTTTATTTTGAAGTTCCATTTCAAATTTTTGTGTGTTCTGGCATTCTATTTTCTTTCTTATCCTTTATTTTTAAATTTGTTTCCAAGCTACCTATTTTCTTGAGAAATGAAATACCACTAGTGGGGCTCTTTGTGAGAACTACAATTTGGAAATACCTTTTTCAGTTCTTGCCTATGTTTCATGCATTGAGGGACCTGCAAAGTTGTCAAATTCATGATTCTTTGAATGGCTTATTTAATTTGAACTTCTACTTGTTACTTTGTGGTAACTATTGTTTGAATATGCAGGTTCAGGATTTGGTAGCTTTAGAATCAGATTAGGAGAATTAGAGGTTTTCGAAGTAACTAATTTCGAGTTTGTATGGGGATTTAATATGTCTCAGGACAGGAAACGGGGCGTTAGTTTCTATAAACCAATTGGAATACCGGAGGGATTCTTTAACCTTGGTCACTACTGCCAATCTAATGAAAAGCCTTTACGAGGGTTTGTTCTTGTGGCTAGGGAAATGTTCAAATGTGAGCCAGGACATTGTTGCTACTCTAGTTCTGACTCCATGCCAGCTCTCATGACTCCTGTTGATTATACATTAGTTTGGTGTTCAGACGATGGTGGTGATGAAAATTTTGATACATGTGGTTGCTTCTGGTTACCCCAACCTCCTGAGGGTTATAAATCTTTGGGCTTTGTGGTGACCAACAGGCCAGAGAAGCCACAATTAGGGGAAATTAGATGTGTCCGTGCTGACCTAACAGATAAATGTGAAGCTTATCGCCTGATAGTCAACACCCATTCTAAGTTTTTAAAAGTACCGTTTAAAGTTTGGAGTATTAGACCTCTTCACCGGGGAATGCATGGTAGAGGGGTCTCAGTAGGTAGTTTCTTTTGCAGTGGCCACTGGATCCCAGGAGAAGAGCTGGATATTGCATGCTTGAAGAACTTAGATAATTCATTACATGCAATGCCGAATCTTGATCAAATTCGTGCACTAATAAGGCACTACGGGCCTATTGTCTTCTTCCATCCCGATGAGACTTATTTGCCGTCTTCTGTTTCGTGGTTCTTCAACAATGGGGCATTACTGTACAGAAAAGGTGATTCAATCAGCATGGCAATTGATAGTGAAGGTTCCAATCTGCCTAGGGGAGGGACAAATGATGGGGAATATTGGATAAATTTGCCAACTGATGGTCGGAAGAAGAGGGTTAAATGTGGGAATTTAGAAAGCTCCAAACTGTACATACATGTAAAACCAGCATCAGGCGGGACTTTCACTGATATTGTGATGTGGGTTTTCTGCCCCTTTAATGGGCCAGGAACTCTGAAAGTGGGATTGATGAATATTTCTCTTAGCAAGATTGGTCAACATGTGGGTGATTGGGAACATTTTACACTTCGTATTAGTAACTTCACGGGGGAGCTCTGGAGCATATATTTTTCACAGCACAGTGGCGGTGTATGGGTTGAAGCTTTTGATTTGGAGTTCATCGAGGGAAACAAAGCCATCATTTATTCATCAAAAAGTGGTCATGCTAGCTATCCGCATCCCGGAAATTATATTCAGGGTTCCACAAAGCTTGAAATTGGAGTGAGGAATGATGCTGCTCGTAGTCACTTCTATGTGGATTCAAGCACACAATTCGAGATTATTGCAGCTGAATATCTTGGCAATGGAGTCGTTAATGAACCATGTTGGTTACAATATATGAGAGAGTGGGGCCCAAAAGTTATCTATGATTCAAGAACCGAACTGGATAAAATCATCAGTTTCCTGCCTTTGACGCTTCGATATTCAATTCAGAACATTTTTAGCAAGTTACCTATGGAGTTGTATGGGGAGGAAGGCCCTACTGGGCCAAAAGAAGCTTTTGATTTGGAGTTCATTGAGGGAAACAAAGCCATCATTTATTCATCAAAAAGTGGTCATGCTAGCTATCCGCATCCCGGAAATTATATTCAGGGTTCCACAAAGCTTGAAATTGGAGTGAGGAATGATGCTGCTCGTAGTCACTTCTATGTGGATTCAAGCACACAATTCGAGATTATTGCAGCTGAATATCTTGGCAATGGAGTCGTTAATGAACCATGTTGGTTACAATATATGAGAGAGTGGGGCCCAAAAGTTATCTATGATTCAAGAACCGAACTGGATAAAATCATCAGTTTCCTGCCTTTGACGCTTCGATATTCAATTCAGAACATTTTTAGCAAGTTACCTATGGAGTTGTATGGGGAGGAAGGCCCTACTGGGCCAAAGGAGAAGAACAATTGGGTTGGGGATGAAAGATGTTAGGCATTTTGTTGCTTTTCCTTTTAACAAATGTCAGTCTCTTCTGCAGATATGCTATGATGTTCAGAATGTTGAAAAAGAACTGGCGGAGAATTTGTTGCAACTGTGTAGTTTAACTGAAGAGAAGCCATCCGGATACTGATGGCCTTGTTTCCTCACCAGACAAGATGTTGAAGATATGAAGATGAGAAGGACATGAGTTGCGGAATAATACAGAGCTCTTTTTACTGATAGAATTGAAATCAATTGGATTTCATATTTGTATTGATGATAAGGAGTAATTGGGAAACAAGTTAATGAGTGTAAAATTGTCGAAAGAATAATAGGTCACGGACTCACGGTAATATATTTGAATTGTATTTTTAACACAGAAGGGTATGAACATCTTCTCGAGTATGTTCGGTTATATTGGTCCATCATGCAGAGAAGCAATGGAAACATGGATTAATGTAATGAACGAGTTAGCTCCTTCAGCAAGAAAAGCAAGAAGACTTCAGGTTTTGAAAATGAAATGAATCTTAGTTTAATGCAACTCAGTGGTTAGATTGTAAATCCTCAACTTTTTGCAAATTGTTCCTTGACTATGATAATCTCTTATTTTCTGCAAGTTTCATTCTGACATGATAGTAAAGAATTTGCAGTTTTGGATGAGTAGGATATACTCTTGACTGATTACAGATTATTGAGCCAATTTCTCGAGGATTGACACAGCGCCTAGAGTCTCGCATAATTGCCTAGCGCTAAAACCACAGCTGCCATCATCGCTTTTCCGAGGTAACAAATGTTATTTACAGCTCCCTTTCGCTTGAAGTTACAGTAGATTTTAACTCAATATGAACTTCTTATCTCGTTTGTGTAAAAAAATGTGTTCAACTTTTACTTTTCTGGGGGAAATTATGCCTTGTAGTTAGCAAGAGCTCAAATGAGAAACTGACACAATGCACTCACCTGTATGCATCGCTAGATTTCATTCCCATTGGTTGCACTGCCCTTGCCCTTGATAACTTGAGCAATTTTAGTAATATTCACAGTTTTGGTGTACGATTTGATTTATGTTCAGAAGACCAAGCAAACATAGTGTTGATAAGAGGTTACATAAAGGAAAGATGACTTAGATGGTTCAAATTAAATGAGACTCCTGTTCTCAAAAAGGGACAGAATCTCAGTAGAACATATTGAAAAGAGGGAATAAAGTGAAATTCCTAGTTGTCTATGTCGGGAAGACCAAGAAGACATAGTGTTGATTGAGGATACATTAAAGGAAAGACGATTTAAATGGTTCAGATATGTTTTAGATAGAATTAAAAAAAAACTTTCGCTCTTAAAAAGGTGGATTCTCAATACGCATATCAAAAGATGGTAATAAAATGAAATATCTCGTTGTTGTCAAAACCCACCAGCCGGAACCAAGATGAATAGCTTGACTTTGGCAGCATAGGTAGCTATGCATGAGTTAGGAATGAAGCAGTAGACAAACAGAACAACTCAGGAATTGTCTGCTGTAGTAGTGTTGTCTTGTCTGTCGTTTGACCTCTTAAGGCGACTGCAACTTTAGATTCTCTCAAGTACAAGAGAATAGACTTGGCTTATTTTATGGGTAGGCAACCAAAATACACAAAGATTAGGGTGCGTTCCCTTTGCCGTTTTGGAGCCGTTTTCCATTTTTAGTTTTCGAAAATGTCAAAAACGCGTTTTCGAAAACAAAAAAAAAAATTACTGAAGAAAACGGAAAACGTGAAAATCACGTTTTGGGCGTTTTCTTCACAAAAGGCGGAAATTGTGGAAACCGCGAAAAATGGACACTCTTTCTGGCTGAACACATTTCCCGGCTTCCTCTCTCCCGAGCCTCCTCAACTGCCGGAATCACCACCTTCGGGCGACGAAACCACTTGCTTCAACCACCAGAAGCCTCGTCTTATTTCCCTCTACAATATCCAACCAACCATCATCCACAAAATCAACCAAAGGCAGTAGAAAATCCAGCCAAAAACACAAATGTCGCACACACTTTTCTATGGAAAAACTCCCATTCCTGCGACGCCCATGGTCGCGCACCACCAACAGTCGATAGACCTCATCCAGGTGAACAATATCATGTCCTAACGTCAACCAATAATACATCAATTCGTTGAGATGTGAATCTACTCAAATACGGTAGTAGCAAGAACAAAGCAACGGTATCGATTCATGTTTTTGGCCAATTTGAATCAGTCGATTGGCATCAGTCGAGGGTGAATCATGTCCCTACAACCATGGGTAACACTTCAATTTCATCAATTCATGCAGAAATCATCACCGGAATGGGAGTTTTCGGCCTCGCGACTTGTTGATTTTGAGCAGAAATTTCGGCCTGGTCGACCGGAGTTAGGCCAACTGTTGGGTGGGATTTATAGATGGCATTGCAGGCTTCAAGGTGGTACTATGATCTGGTGACCATGGTGGCCGAAAAGTGGGAGATGATGCTCCATAGGTGGCGGTATTGAGAGAGTGCGTGTGAAAATGTTTTCTAAATTTTGTAAACCAAACACATTTTCTTATTTTTTTGTTTTGAAAAATAATTTTTCAAAATGACAAACCAAATGTATTTTCAACAATTTGAAAATAAACACTCAAAACACAAAACTCAAAATGAAATTGAAAACAGAAGATAGAAAACTGAAACGCAAAGCGAAGGCCCCCTTAGCTTTTGGGTGGAAAACTATGCTCGAACAAGGTTGAATAGTAGTAATTTTATTTTCCAACCAAATGGGATATACGATTGCCAAGTCAATCAGTGTAGAATGTTGTACCATTAACGATTTGGGATGACCTTCTCTCGTCAAAAATGCTGATCGATATATGTCTCTCGACCTTCATTCTTACTTCTATTAATTCTTTTCTAAAACGAGCATCTAACTTGAATATCGGAATACACTTATCACCACCACTGTTTTCTTGGACGACTGGAAACACTAACCAACATACCTGTTGGCACGCCTCATCTTGGATCATGCCAGCTAGTAGTCAGATCTACTACTAGGGCTGATTGCAATCTATTATTCTTCTTATTATAATTAGCTTGTCGTTGAGTCCGGCTACTAGTTGACATTCATCAACAATATAAACTGTGATTTTGAATTATCTTATCACTTGTTTTCTAGGAAAACAAGGGACGGTGGCGGCTACGACCGGACACTTCTTTCAACAGTCAAATGTGATGTAAATCACATTCAGAAAAAAGGCAAAAGAAGACCGCAGACAAATCCCAAAACTATCTAATTGCACTGTCGAGCTAAAGAAACGAGGTTGGCGTGAAAATACAAAATCAAACATTAGTGTTTTTTGTCATTATGACTAGGATTCTTTAGTGGGTCCGATTTCGTATTTATCTCTTTTTTGAAAAAATTAAAATTTTATTCATAAATATATGTACAAATTTAAATCAACCTTAATCATATCATTATCTAATATATTTTTTCACGCTTGTTATTATTGTTGTTGCTAGTGTGCTACAAATTCACAGCAAAAATACTTTCACAAAAATCGAGGACAACCAAAAAGGGCTAAACAAATACCAAACCTACCAAATTGACTTTGCTTATTTTGAACACTAAAATTCTAACTGAATATTACAACATGGCTCGATAATATTCTAACTCAATTTTACAACATGATTTGATCATTTACTTGTTCATGAACTCACAGCTTCATCACAAACGATGAAAGGGGGGCTACGGAAGGTTGACAACTATATGAGGGAGAGCTCGCTGGTGACATGAGGATGCTCGAAATTGAGTCATTTCTTTAGATAGTTTTGAACGCTAACCTCAAAACTCTCAGCTTCATCTAGTCTATGCCATAGAGAAAATTCATCAAAACTTCGTATTCTTGACGTAAAAGCTACCTTAACACTCAAAATGCATTAAATTAGTATATTCGTTCGTATAAAATACATTCAATTAGGATAGACATCATTGAGTACTATCTAATATTTCATACAAACCATACCCCAGAAGTTGATGACAACCGAAAAAGACTACACAAAGACCAAACCCACAGAATTGGTATTCTTATACAAATAGCACTCATCTGTTACGCTGCTTACGCATAGTGCACTTAATTGTCATTAACATTTTGTTGGGGGCAGAATAGGAAAGCAATTAATACAGTTACCTTAATCTCATTCCACGTGTTGTTGAGCCGTGTGACCCCATTGGGACCCACATCTTGTCGGCTTGTCGTTCGTTCCTAAAGTCTTGTTTGTCCCCACCTCAACCTTCCAAGTTACGACATCATTTAAACACTTCTATTTGTCGCGATAATGTCAATTTCTCGAAAAAGTTACCCTTCGTCCTTTTTATCGTTTGGTAGTGCAAATTGGCTTCATGAGGAAGCTTTTTTATTTTTTAAAATTATTTATAAGAGAGAGGATTGACTTTCATATTTTCATTAGTCAAATTATTTTTATCCTAAAATTCATAAATATTATCTACTTATTTAAAACTCATTTAGGACCTGTTTGTGCCCCTTTAATTCCAAAAAGTGTATTATGAAATAGTGATGATGTTGAAATGCATAGTTAAAAAAGAATTTTTTATTTTATTTTACGTGTAATATTATTTTAATGAAAAATGTATGGTTAGTACTATAGAAAAAATAATAAGGTAGAATGGTTGACAAACAAAGGTTTATATAATTTTACAATTTAAATTGATTATAAACAATTCTTTAAGATAACTAAACAATCTAAAGAGCTCACATTTGCATCAAATAATCCAAAGGAAGAATTGCATATTCTTAAACTGAATACAACATAAAAGTGATTTCTTATTTCTTATTTTTCTTTATAGAGAACAATCAATTAAATCTTCATTCACATCACTCCGTCCTTATTAGCAAACAACCCTATTTTCAATAATAAGTCAACAAGTAAATTTACAGTTGTAAAACTCATCTTTAAATAATATCATGACTCTAACGTATCGATATATGTATTGACAATACTATGACTCTAACATGTCAATATATGGATCGTTTATAAATAATAAGATATAATAGTTCATGATTTTTTAACCTAATTTTTAAGCTAAAGTATAATTATTTCTACTAATATCTACTTTTTACTTTTTTGATAATCAATTTCGATAAAGTTCCTAAACCAATTTGAAGAAAGAGTGTAGACTCCTAAATTGTATGAAACATACAAGTGATGTTTGATTTTCAAATNCACCCCACCCCACCAGAAACTCCCTTTTCTCTTCTAATCAAAAAAGTTTCTTATTACTTTCTTATATATCTGCAAAATTTTAATGGAAAATACATTTCTCGGCTGTGGCGGTGGGATTTCTGGTGGTATATCAACTGTATTGAGGGAGGAAAATAACATGGCTATGTCATCTGAGGAATCTTCTTCATACCCAGATGAGGCTGAGCTGGAGTTAGGCCTTGGCCTTAGTCTTGGCGGTGGTGGAGCAAAGTCTAAGTCTAAGCCTCCGCTGCCTGCAGTGGCGGCGGCGGGTCCTTGGGGCCAATATGCTAGAATCTTGACAGCCAAAGATTTTCATTCTGTGGTTTCTACTAAAGAATCTTCGTCATCTTCTTCTTCATCTTCTGTGACCAAAACTAATAATAATCCCTCCTGTGGGGTGAAAAGAACTGCTGAACCTTCTTCACCACCCGGTCGCTCCGGTTCCAGGTAATAATATCATCTTGTTATACGATTTATGGGTGTTTTTAAGGCTTTGGTTTCGCAATTTTCTATAATGGAATGTGTGTTTTATATAGTGTTGTATTGCAGACTTCAATTTGAGGTTTTGGACTTCCTATTTTTGATTTGGATTTTATGTATTCCCTCTAAATTTGCTGTTCTTCTGCACATGATTAGATTCTGTTGTAGTTAGCGTTTTTGTTATTGATTCTTAACGAATCTGATGCCTGGAAAAATAAATTTTCTTTGTAGATATAGTTTTAGGAAAATACTTCTTGTACATCTTAATTGATGAGGTGTTAAAAAAAGAAAGTGGATGAGTTCCTTTTTTTTTTTTTTTTTTTTTTAATTTGGTTGATGAGAATTTGATCCAATCAAGCCCTTGTTTGAGCTCCATTCTTGCCAAAAATGCATTTTTGGACAATGTATTGATAGAAAATGTGTGATTAAAAAAATATAGAAAAATTTTAAATTTGCGTGTAATATTATTTTAATAAAGAATATTGTGGTATTGCGATTAACTGAAATCAACCCAAGTGTCCATTTAGGCAACACTTGTAGACTTTATGAGATCTCTGTGATATTAGCTTTTCTTCTTCAGTCAAAGAGGCACTTTTAATGTAAGAGCTCTTTAATTTAATTGATGCTGCACATTAGATCTGCTAACCATTTAATTTTTGTAGCTGCCCCCTGGAATTCGGGATTATTGATGTGGCAACGACACTTCTTTCAATTATTTCTCGTATCTGTTTCTAGAGCATGCAAACTAAGATTGATTCACGATATAATTTTTCTCTCAACTTTTATTTTATAACCACTATCAGTGTTTATTTGAAGAAATGTAATCTGCTGGTTAAAATTAATCGATTCCTCTTCACTCGTGCAATTTCATGAAAGCAGCCAGGTTGTGGGATGGCCTCCAATAAGAACTTACAGAATACAAAGCTTAGTAAACCATGCAAAATCACCAATGACTGAAGAAATTACCTCTGCTCTTGATAAATGTAAAAGCAACAATACTATTGTGGACAAGACAAACATTGGCAGCAATTTGAACAGAAATGTTGCAAAGGAAAAAGGGCTTCTCAAAAAACCTTCCTTGTTTGTGAAGGTGAACATGGACGGGATCCCAATTGGAAGAAAAGTAGATCTGAATGCCCATCGCTGCTACAAGACTTTATCTCAAACACTGGACGAAATGTTTAAACTCAGTGCAGCAGTTGGTGCTACACGTAAGTTCCTTGTTATTGGGGTGAATCACTGGAAATCTGGGTGTTTACTTTGCGTGTTTCTGATTTTCGTGTTGCTTATTATTGCTTTCATAATTGGAACTTTGGCTTAATCCATAATTCCATTTTCACGCCCTTTCAGTTTGTGAAACAACGCGTTTGTTAGATCTACTATTGATCCCTTGCCGCCCTCCTCAGCATTTGTGCGGGTTTTCCCCTTCACTAATTGCCCTCCCCACATTTCTTCTTCTTCTGAATTAAGGATACCGAAGACAAAATTAGAGAGAGAAAAATTATTTTAAGTCTTCAAAACTGATATGTGGATTATTGGTTTGGTCTGCCTTAACTAATGCAAATCCCACATCATTCTACGAGTGCTTGAAATATCCATACTAACTCTGAACTACATTGACTCTTAACTGATTCTGATGCTTTGTTGAAAATTAGGATCAAATGCAGAGGAGCAAGTTGTAATGACAAAACCCTCGAGATTGATGAATGTTTCGTCTGAATTTGTGCTTGCCTATGAAGACAAAGAAGGAGACTGGATGCTCGTTGGAGATGTTCCGTGGGAGTATGTCCCTTCGACTTCACATTATATATTTCTGACTCATTCTGCACCTCTATGGCTAGTTTATGTCCTCGCCAAAAGCATTAAATTTATAGTCTTCTCCTCTCTCTTTTAGTTTCTAATGAACGTAATCATGTTTATAGTGACAATACCGTGGCTACTGTGATTTTGTCAGGATGTTTCTTAGCTCAGTGAAGAGGCTTAGAATCATGAGGACGGCTGAGGCTAATGGACTTGGTATGTGGACACTTGTGTATGACAACAGTCAAATGCACACACCATATTTCACACGCGCACAATTTTTAGATGATGTGGTTCAACATGGTATCAAAGAAGAAAAGAGACGAGAGTTGAAATCGCTCCACCATCCGCTTATTAAAACTGTGCACGTGTTACACCTTTTATAAGAGAAAATTGGGTTTATAAGCATGAGAGAGAGCCTACTTTTGCTCTCTCATGCTTATATGTCGACTTTAAGCCAAATAAATAAGTTTGACCTCTCTTTAACTTAAGTCTTCTATTTCTATTTCTGATTGCAGCCCCAGGATCTAATGAAAAAAACCGGATACGGTCTATGGCACCAATATAAATTATATTCCAAATCTTATTAAGCAGAATGAAGAAGAATGGGAAGATAAAGATGCTGTGTGGTCGAAGAATTTTGTTGAGGCAACCATCGGTTTGGTCGTCTTTGCTTGTATGATTTTGGTACATTTTTTTATCGTGCTATGCACTTTCCACACATAACATATACACCACTCTCTGGGGGAGTGTTTTGCTATATAAAACGCAAGTTCCAAGTTTTTCATGTCATGTAGGTACACATCCTGCACTGGAAGTCATTGTAACTATGGGAGTTTCTGCTAGTTTTGTTCTTATTTTTCTGCACCCACAAACTGTTAAGCTTATCTTCGTAAATGAAAGAATATATGAGTGGTTTTTGTACAGGAGCCTGTTGGGATGGTGCAGTAGTGTTATTGTGTTTGTTAAGTTTCTTTTTTTCGTCAAGAATCATACATAGGAAATTTCAATGAACGAAAAAAGTGACAAGAATTAGAGTTGGTGTTTTGTGACTTGAAATGTGCTTATATGCCACAAGGAAAAGTAATTAGCAAAATTTTATTATTTTTTCTTGAATGCAGTAAATAGTGCAACTTAGCTCAATAATTTTGCATATATGACAAAAAATTACAATGTTATTTGCAAGAAGGAACATATACCCCTCCAAATAGGCAAGAGATTCTTGAACTTGCTAAACAAAAACTAGGTACAAATCAAAGAAGCAATGCAGAATTTGTTCTTACACAAGGCCGTTTACTGGTGATGTGCTAAATACTGGCCTATCTTTGTTCACAGAGTTTCCTCCATTGTTGCTGCTACTTTTTCTCCGAGGTTTAGCCTCTCCAAGCATTGTTAAAACATCCCGCATGGAAGGTCTATCCTTTGGGAGCTTGGCTGTACAAAGTATGGCTATTCGTAGGACTAACAACATCTCTTCTTGAACATGTTTAGTGTTTCCTACGGTTGGATCTAGAGCTTCTTCTAAAGATTTATCGTGCATTTTTTTGCACATCCATCCTACAATATCAACAGATTCTCGGAATTCACGATCCAACGGCCTTCTTCCAGTGAGAAGTTCCATTAGTACTACTCCATAGCTGTAAATATCACTCTTCTCATCAACTTTCAACGAATATCCATATTCTGTCAAGCAATTGTCAAGATAAATGATGGTTAGCTGTTATCATAGCCTTTGGTCCTAAATGAATAGACTCCAAATTATGGCCATTTATGGGATGTTTCAATCAGCCTATCAGTAAAATTTAACGCCAATGGAAAAACAGAAGAAATCATTAGTAGCTCACCTGGGGCTATGTATCCGTATGATCCTGCGACTACCGAGACTGTCTCGTTCTTCTTAAGCATCATTTTTGCCAGCCCGAAATCAGCAACTCTTGCCTCAAGATTGGCATCGAGCAATATGTTGTTTGACTTAACATCCCGGTGGATCACCGGTGGAAAACAGTCATGGTGGAGATAAGAAAGTCCTTGTGCAACTCCAAGAGCTATATTATAGCGTGAAACCCAGTCCACCAGCAACCTTCCGGCTTGTTTTCCATGTAAAGCTTCTCCAAGGCTGCCGTTTTGCATGTACTCGTAGATTATCATTGCATCAGAATCATTCTGTAGAAATCCTAATAGTCTTACAATGTTCCTATGTCTTAATTTCGCTAAGAGGTTAACTTCACCCACAAGATCTTCACTGCCTCCCATTTCGATATCAGTTGCTGATCTCCAAAGTTTCTTGACTGCAACAGTTGTACTTAACCTTTGAATCTCAGCCTTGTAAACTGTCCCGGTTGCCCCCATTCCAATCACATTCGATTCCTTAACGCAAGCTAGGATATCCCTGGTATTGAAACCGAGCCTCTGGAATGCCATCAATCTCCAAGGCCACTCTCCACTGCCCATTTCGAATTTTTCCTCAAAGCAGTTCCCATCGTGCAATCTACGGTACAAAATTCGAGCTCCAAAAGCTGCTATAACAAGAGCTAGAAGAGTCGAAATCCCAATTACCCATCCTGCAATGATGTGTTTCACGTGGAGGCCCCGCTGTTTTGAAGTGTATGGCTCATTGTGAGAGCACGGAGAAAGCACGCCCCCACATAGACCAGCATTTCCAACAAGATCATCTGGATTTATAGTTCTGAGCATCCCATTTGCAGGGACAGACCCCTCTAGCTTGTTATAAGACACGTTGAGCATTTCTAAGGCCGGTGAATTCCCAAAATTTTCAGGTATCCCTCCAGTAATAGAGTTATTAGAGAGATCCAAAACGGCCAATGTGGGCATCGTGGCTATTGCTTTAGGGATCGTTCCACTTAACTGGTTGTTCCGAAGATTCAGAGTCACTAATTTCTCACATGAAGCGATACTAGCTGGAATGCTTCCAGTGAAGTGGTTTGAAGAGAGATCTAGCACAGAAAGTGAAGGACAGTCTTGGAATTGATCCGGTATTTCTCCTACCAAGTTATTACCCGAGGCCAAGAAGTTTTGCAAATTCGGGATCGAAAGAATGGAGGAAGGAAGTGAAGACTGAAGGAGGTTTTTGGACAGATCGATAAAAGAAAGAGAAATAGAAACCGAAAGATCATTTGGGATTTGACCGGTGAGACTATTATTCGCCAATTCCAGCCTTTGAAGTTTCTCGAGTTTTCCAAAGTTAACAGGGATTTTGCTGGAAAGAATATTATTTTGCATTCTTACGCGAACTAGGGACGTGCAAGTTGATAAACCATATGGAATCGGACCGGAGAAAGCATTGTTGAATAAAATGAGCTTAGTGAGGTTACCTTGAGCGCATAAATTGGCCGGGATTGGACCAGAAAAGGCGTTAGACGAAATATCCAACCACTGAAGTGGTGAATTGCGGCCGAGGTCACTTGGCAAAGGACCTGACAAAGAATTGTTCCATAGTTCCAGCACCTCCAGTTGTGTTGACTCCCCAATTGCAGCAGGAACAGAACCTGATAACTCGTTGCACATCAGATTCAGAAGCTGCAAATACTTAAGATTTGCTATTTCGGCAGGAATTTCTCCTTCTAACATGTTATCAGATAAGTCGAGAAACTGTAGCGAAGTTATGTTACCAATTTCTGGTGGAATTCTTCCCTCCAAATTGTTTTTGTACAGGAAAACAGTATTGAGGAACTTCAATTTTCCCAATTCAGCAGGAATCGAGCCACCAAGATTGCCTATCGCCAGGTCGAGGTAACTGAGATTGGTAAGATTTCCAAACTCTGCAGGAATCCGACCTTCAAATTCGTTGTATCCGAGAACCATTGTCTCGAGTGATGAAAGCTCCCCTAGTTCTCCCGGTATCTGGCCAGTAAGATTGTTCCCCGATAGGCCTAGATACTTCAATTTCCCAAGATTCTTGTACGACTTTGGAATAGAACCCTCAAAGAAGTTCCCTCGCAAATCCAAGCTCTCGAGCAATGTTGCATTTCCAAGATCCTCAGGAAGATAACCCGAGAAGTTATTCCCCGAGGCATTCAATGTTATCAATGTAGCTGCCATTCCAAGACCAGCAGGGAATCTGTCGATGAAGAAGTTTTGGCTCAGATCAATGATCTTGATTGCAGTAAGATTTGACCAAGATTTCGGCAATGGCGAAGAAAATCCATTGCAGCACACGTTTAAATAGCTTAGGCTTTGTAACCGCTGGACGTCGTTTGAGAAAATCCCACTGAGGTTCATGTGGGAAAGATCAAGCTTCTCCAATGCACCATTGGAGTTGCACTCAACTCCAGTCCAATTGCAGTGAACAGTACTGTTCTTCATCACCCCATCAGGCAATTTCCAATCCTTAAGCTGACCCAATGGATCAACAAGACTCGATTTTATCGTCAATAAAACCGACACTTCATCGACCACCTCAGAATTCACAAAACAATAACAACACATATAACCATAAAAGAAAAAAAACAAATTGCTTTTCAACTCCATTTTTCCTCTCAGAAACTCTCACTTTTCCGCCATTCTTTAACGAAACCAGTGATCGGTCTGGCGAGGTAGAGGTGGAGAGTTTAACAGAAACCGTCTAGTTTTATATGAAAAACCTTAAGGGAGAGAAGATTACATGATCATTTAGTGTTTATATATATATAATCATACGGAAATTATTAGTTCTTTTATTATAAAGAACTCGTGAGATCTTGGGTTCTGTAATAGCTGGAAATTTTGGAACTTATGGAAATTGACTCCGACATGAATTATGGAGAGAATGTGTTCTTAGAACAATTTTTATCTTCATGTCATTTCTTATTCCGTTATTAATAGTCAACTTAATTCAGTAAAATTAGAGATACTTATCCCTCATTTTTTGAAATGAAAATGGGTGGAATAGTTTTTTTTTTTTTCGAAAAATAAGTGGTTGAAAAAGAATGAAAAGTTTCAGTTTACATGTAATATTATTTTATGAAAGATTATAATTGAAAATAGGAGAATGAAAAATGAAATGTAATTTAATGGGGGTCAAACGGAGACTTAATATCCTATATATGTCGCCCGTCCGCCACAAACAACTAAATGAGATGGTAAATGAAAATATTTTAGTCCCTCCCCGCTACCTGAAAATCCTCATAGGAGAAGAGAGTTACTCAATTGTTAAACATGTGTTTGACCTTTATTTTCTAAAACTCATTTTTCGATCACATATTTCATCAAAACCTACTAAAATGTCAATAAAAAAACCCACAATTTTAAGTGCCATTAGAAATGTAATTTTTGGTTTCTTCTTAAATCAAAATTAACTCAAAAGGCACAGATCTAAGTCGGTACTTGCTAAAAGTTAAAATAAGCACTTATTTTGGTTAAAAAGTTCCTTTATGCACTGTACAAAAGCACGGAAGAATATCAATAATTTTGATTTCTTCTAATGAAAGGTAGCTTCCAACTTCCAAGAATGACAAACATTCATACAAGTTATGGTTACTCCATCGTTAAGGTTGACGCTACAACATGGTACCCCCACCCCCCACCTAAAGCCAATGAAAAGTTTAAAAAGAGGACATGAATATTGCAATTAAGGGAATCTTTCCATGTTAAGAAGGGCTATGTCCTAATTTATACCAAGTTTTATCTTTTTGTTTTTTTTTTTTGTTTTTTTTTTCCTTTAGTTCTTTTAACTTTTTTAGATTGATATTTCAAAGTTTTTTTTTATAATTTCACCTCTGTTTGGTTTTGATAAAAATCGAATTTTTAGTAGATTTTCATAAAAGTCTATACAATATATGATTGAGAAGTTGATAAAAATTGTGGATCCCAAAAAATGTGTGGTTGAAAATAAATTTTTTTTTAAAATGCGGGCCAAATAGGAACAACAACAACTCTAAACAATTAAATGCGAGTGGACAATTTGAAAAGCCATATTTATCCAGCTCGGGATAAGCTCCGATGTTCATGAATTATCGAAGAGATTTCATCTCACTCCGTACAAAATGGAGAGTCGCGCGTACTAGTTAAAATAAAAATATTAGCGAATGTACATGAATTCTATTTAATATGTTATATCAAATATAACAAGATAAAATTCAAGAAAATCAAAATGTAATATTGTATTCCGTTCTACTCACTCTAATATGGAAAAACATATCATGAGTTGTTAATTAAATACAACGACATAGGGAGAGAGCATAACATGGAGAAAAAATGTAATCATTCATAGTCTCAAGACATACTTAGCCAAAAAAATTATTGAACACAATAAATAGTCCAAATTCACATGCAAACATGTGAGGAGAGTTTAATTTAAAACCATAGTGCCATATCACTAGGTATTATGTGTTAGTAAAGTGGATGGAGCCCATGTGAAATCTCACCTTCCTTGGTAATATCCTCCCCCCCCCCCCCCCCCCCCCCCC
>NC_036240.1:3487167-3530170 GCF_002742605.1 Olea europaea var. sylvestris
GGTGTATTAGTCTAACTAATGGCATAGTTCGACTCGAGAAATCTCTAAATTAAGTACATTGAGTATGCAATAAGAACAATCAACACAATTCTATTTTACTCAATGAACTAATCCCACTAGTTGCGTCGAAAAAGAAATTCAGATGAGGATTGATGATAACTATTTTTAACACAAATAGTTAGTCGCCCAACATGTTAATTGTCACCCTACACTCAACTTACAACACAACATACTCTTTATCATGCACACAATTGTGTTTCAAGATAATTTAAATCATGGAAACATCACTTCAATCACATAGGATCAGTGAACATAACTTCCGTCTTTGATAAATTGGAGACCTTAGATGGCCGCTTAACTCGTCTAATGTTTAAATCAGCTCTAATTATGAGTAAACTTACAGGCCAACCCAAATATAAGCTAATCCAAACACGCCTCATCTTTTAATTGCAAGCATCACATGTTATTTGAGTTTACTCAATCAAGCAAAGAGCCAAAGATCCCTATTGATTTCAAACATCAACATCACTTATTTACAAGAAATCCGAGATTCGTGGAGACAATCTTAGCTCTTAACTTTACATAGTGATAGCTGTGGTATATTCGTTTTTGTCATTTGATGACTGCGATGAATATGTCACTTCTGTTACTAACTGTTATGAACGGCTAATTCAAATGCTAATTAAATTATTGCAAAGTCATAATAAAATTGGGTTTTTTGATCTTATTAACGTTCAGAATTAGTCGGATCAAATTCGTACCTTCTTTGCTCAATTATGATAACCAAAGTTAACATTCTTGATTATTGACTTCTTATGCTTCTTACAAGTCATGCCTAAAACTACGTAATTAATTTTTAGGTAATTACCAACCCTTCATTTTCTTGGAAAAGTTACAAGTTCTTACTTATTTCTATATTTAAGCCGATTTCTATCTCTCCATGCCCCCTTCTATGTTGCAAATTTTGTAACGAATTCCTGCATGTTGCCTAGAAAAGTAGTTAAAAAAAAGTCACTTTTAAGCACGACCAAATATGCTATATGTATAAAAGAAAGCAAAGCACTATCTTGATTGATAAAGCAACGAGTCAGAAATTTAAGCACGTGCATTTCGTATTTTCATAGCCTTCAATGAATGACAAACTTCCATACAATCAGCGAAGAGAAATTTCCCCAAGAAGGTTACATTAGGTAAGACTTTTCACCCAAAATTTAAAAATAATAGAGACAACAATGTTAGATACATCTTGTTCCACAAGCATGTCTAAAATACCATGCCATTAAATCCATAAGTGTATGTCTAGTATACAGTATTAGACAAGATTACACAGTATAATAAAAAAGAACTAAACTTGTTTATCTTCTTTAGTAGTATCCCGTGTTATCCAATCCATCGTAGAGAATTTAAGAAAATGGTTACACTTCAACAATCTTACCTAATCCTGCTCATATAATTGTCCATCACATGCGGTTAGCCCTCAACAACAAAATAAGGGCTAACCAGAGGCCATCGTGAAAAATTAGCCACCTAGTACATGTTTAGTACGCAATACTGGATGCGACTAAACAATATAGTGAACGAGTTAACTTTTATAATTCCTCAACAATGTTTGGCGTTATCCAAGTCTCCCTACCAAACATAACTGTAACATGGATATAACCTAACTTTATGTTTTGTCTACTCTAAATAAGTCACTTTTTGTATACTTGTGTATTTTCTTTAATATGGAGGGACTTGTTTGGCCCCCAAGATGAAAGTGTTAATCTCGTCCCAGCTGGAGACAGTGTAAAGAACCCCAGAGGACCCTATCAGGTTTAAACAACCACTTACGTCAAGTTCTCTTTGTTTATTAACTAAGCCGGAAAACAAGGGAACAAAAGAAATACCAAATCGACTCCCCAATTTCGTAAGACTGTCACTTAAGCCAAACACAATGCCAAAATCTGCTTTGAGCAAGGAAAGCAAATCGCCAACTGAACCTCCAATGTAAACCGTCAAAGGCTTGCTATCATTTGTGCTGCCCTTGGTGATGTCATTAAAGACTCCAAGCTTGTCCATGGGAGACTCCAGCTTCTGTATCATATTGCCGGTGGAAATAGATTCTTCATAAACTAAGCAGTTCGAATGTACATTTGGCACACACAGGTCCCCTGCTTAATGCTGAAGGAAATTAGAATGTATATATCAAAATATAAAGCATAGTCATCACAATTTTACAAAAGGATTAAAGATGCAGATCTGTCAATGAATTCCTTAAATAAAAATGGTTAACTCTATTTAACCGAGAAAAAAAAATTGCGAAAAATAATTGTTTCCACAAGCATACCTGATGAAAATGCAGACTTAATGAGATCATCACACCAACAGTATGATAACACGTGAAAATCGGTCGCACAAGTTTCACTTTTCATAAGATCCTTGAAGAACTGTTTACAACCATCTTGAAAAGTGAGGTGCTCCCCAGCCCTTATTATGTCTGTTAGATTCAATCCTCTCAGTAAATTAGAATCAATCACTCTTGAATTTGCCCTCTTCTCAAAGTTGGATATTTGCTCAACTGCTTTGCTTAGACCTTCATAATCAAGTCCCTTGACTGCCATTGTATTGCCAAGAAAAGTCAATTTCCATCAACTAAGGCCCGTTTAGCAGGCTTTTCAAAAGCCAAAAGCTACTTCTAAAACTAAGAAGCTACTTTTGGACCTATTTGGATAATTCTCGGAAAATATTTTACGAAATTAGAAGCGCTTTTAGAAGAAGCAACTGAAGCCTTGCCAAATGGCCCTAATATATGCTGATCTTGCTTTACAATTATCAAATCTTGGAGAAATTTATTGATACCTGCTTCGTTGGGCATGATGCTTTCTGTGCATTGTTCATACTCTTCTATGTACTGGCTGAAATGATTACTCCACATCATTCGGATATCAGCAGATGACATCTGAGAAGATTGTGTTTCACCGCCACTAAGATCAGCCTTACTTGCTGCTACAATTGCAATCTCTGCTAGAAGTGCAGAGGAATCGATGGCGGTGCACGTCAAGTCAAAGTCACAAAATATAATGAGATTCTCTTCAGCGCTGTTGTAGAGTTGAGAAACGGGGGCTATGGTACGGTTTACAACCGGTTGAGTCAATATGAATTCTACCTCGAGTTTCATAGCTTGATGATAGAGCCTTTCTACAACTTCTAGCTCTTCACCAGTCAAAGAAACGCTTAATTTATCTAGCATGACTTCAATCCTTCCAGCTGAAGCCTAAATTTAGAGCAGGCAAAATAACTAGTCAAACAAGTTTCCGAAAAATAATTTTCCCTTCAAGACGAGAAGTGCTCGGGTTCATCCCAAAAACTCCCCAATACTATTAACATATAAAAATGATCATCACTCTTAACATTGGACGAACCTCAAATTTTTCCGAGGAGAGACTATTAAGCCACTTCTTGTAAATGTGTTTACTTTCCTCGGGGTCTAAAAGAGCCAGGATCTCCTTACTAACAAAGTTGTAGAGCCTCATGCAGGGTGCAATGGCACTCAGTGTATATGCAGCGATTTTTGTTTTCTCAAACGGAGTAACGATTTTACCGGGGAATTTCTCTCCTCCCACTTTCCCTGCTGCTGTTTCCAGCAAGAATTCTGTGTATTTGACAGTTGCAGTTTGGCACATGCTCTCTTTTGGGGACTCAAAGCCCCATTCCTGCAGCATCAAATATTCAGTTATCTCTCATTTCTGAATGTGCACTATCCTATTATGAGAAATAAAATGTAAAAGCCACCACAAAAACTTTTATCCATTCCCTTTCCCTTTTCTCCTACCCAATTGTAACAAGTGCAAATGATTTCATTAATCACTTAAGGATCAGCCGCAAATTATGGCTATCAGATTATATTCTCGATTCCATTTCTTATTTTTGCCACCAAGATTATAAGACAGATCCAAGAAACTACTACTTGGGGGAAGAAATACGATGAAACATACCCAAAGTTTCTTTCTCCAAATAGAAAAACATAAGCATTGAAGTTAAGTCCCACACAAGAAAATAAGATGATAGAACAGTAACAAATTTTTTTGGTATTTTCACTTATCCCATGGGTAGAGCAACAATATATTTCTGAAAAATAACCAAAAATAGATAAAATGATAGTAAAATGATTACATGGATAAGAGTATCTAGGTTTCTAAGCCTCTTCAAGACGCGTTTTCTTAACTTTGTAATGGCTTCCTTGTCTTCATCGTCATCTGCATATTCCTCTGCTAGTTCATACCTGGCAAAACATTATGCCTCAGCCTATTGAATATCTGATTATAACTTTGATCATAAGAGAAATACACTCTCCATTCCTAAAAGAATTAATATTTTCATTGATCTCCATTCCAGAAAGAATTCCTATTGATATTGAAAGTCAAGATAACTTTTTTAAAATTGTTATCCACTAATTAGTTTAACCTTCACTATTTAAATATTCCATCATTTCTTCTAATTATACTTTCGTAATGAAATTTCATTCTAAAAAATTACTGACTTGACCAAGAAAAAAAATCAGGCAAGAATATGCATATATTGTATGTATATCTAGGGAGAGAGAGGGCTTACGCCTGAGCAAAAGCTTGAAGAAAGTAGACATCTTGAGAGATGCAATGAAGAAAAGTGTGAGAATCCAATGTACCAGAGGCTAAGCAAATTATAAAAGGACTGTAAAGAACAGAAACCCTTTCATTCTTGAACTTATTCCATAGCCTTGTAGCTATGCCTTCTTCATCAGATCCATTCAACCCAAAACCTCCCATTTTCTTCAAAATTATAATTATCGCAAAAACCAAACAACAGGAACAGCGTGCAGTTCTTTCAACCCTAAATGAGAGAGAGAGAATGAAATGTTAAAAAGGGTTGGTGAGGAGTAAACTATATTCCACGTTTGATTATTTATAGTAATTTAACAGCGCACGATCGAGTCCAAATGCGCGTTTGCCTTGGAAAAAGTGGTTTAGCTGGTGGGTGGGGTGGGGTGGGGTGGGTTAAAAAGGGTTGCTGTCGAGGGCCGGCGGTCAACTGCGGTGGAGGGACAATGGACGAGAATCCTGTGAATGCACAAAAATAAAACTTGCACTTTTCAAGTGCTTTGCCATGACAATTTTTTCCTTTTCCGGGGTGAGACTATTTCAAGGGACCCTTTTAAATATTTTTCTTTTTCTCGACCTCTCTTAAGCGTGGTGGGTACTCATGTTAAAATCGTGATACTCATATCCTCTGGTAATGAAAAAATATTTACTAAAAGAAAGAGTAAATTGTCCAAAACAATTCAAAGGGTGATTTTATGTGATCGATCAATGTTTACGAGTGTCGTCGTTTCAAAAGTTTTGACATATAAATGTCACACTCACCAAAAGTTGGAACTCTTGGTGGAATTTACATTTTACCTTTCTTTTTTAAGGTAAAGGCGGAGAATAATTAACTTTCTACTTTCATTTAGTTAATGTTCTTTTTATTCAAAAGTATGTAATTGTTTAATTTATAGTTATTAAGAATAGTCTTTTAGTCGATTGGATACTGGATTATTTTGGAGTGACGGTACGCTGCTTTATAGCTACAATTGGATGGATTTACTATGTTTTGGGGTAAAGATATTGCTAATTGTGGTGTGAAGACAATCTTGATCGCGACTTTATAACATTTATTTTTCAAGGCAATTAATAGAAGTTGTATATTTTATGACATTAGAGTGCCTAATCAACTTGAAATACAAGCCCACACTATGCTTGGAATCAAGAACAATTCTCGGCCCAATAAATTTGAATGGAGGGGTCCCCATGTTAACAAGTCTGAACTTGCATTAATTGATAACAGACTTCCTCAATTAATAATACCGATTCTCAGCTTTCTTGTTTTGAATTTCTTGTACCTTAAANTGCATGTATTAAATAATTGTGGAAGAAATGAATTGAAACTGTATTCAGATATGTCTAATAAATTTATTTCATTTTCAAAAGTTCAAAACTTTTTATTAAGTCCCTGTTTAAGCCGCATTATTTTTAAAAAAATACATTCTTCAACAGTGATTTGATATCATTTCAACCGCACATTCTTCAATAAAATAATATTACACACAAATCTAAAACAATCAGAGCCCACTTCTACAATTGGGACAAGAATTTGCCAGAGCCCATGAAGAGTAATTAACATATGGCCCAAAATCTTTGGCGAGCCCAAAACAACTACAGCCCAATAATAATTGGGCCTAGTTGTACCAATATTCCACATGCCCAGCCCAATAAGTTTCATGTTTGATTTTAGGAAAAATTAGGACTTCTCTCAACCTTTCCAATTAATGCTGTATTGACTATCAAAAGTGAAGTTTTGAATCCTCACCCCATTTAAATATGTGAATTTGGGTCTTCACATCATGAAACTATCTTTGAACAATAAAATCAGAAGTAACTTAAAGTCAGAAGACAAAGTGGCTAAAAATTCAACTTGAGATCCCATATTTAACGCCAAATGATAATTTTTGTTACCAGAGAACATGGTTGAATTTTTCTCTATTTTATATGTTCAAAGATGTATCACAAGCCAATCTTTTGAAAAGCTAAGTGCGTGTTTGGACCATATTATTTTGATTAAAATAGTATATTGATGTAGAATATATGATTAAAAAATAAGAAAATTTTTTAAATTCACGTGTAATATTATTTTATTAAAAAATATGTATTTAAAATAATATTAAATTATTATTTAAGAATGTATGTTTCTCAAAGAATACGGCTCAAACAGACCTACTAATGTTTTTCAATTGAATGGCTGTCCTCATTACACACCACCCTGATACACTTATCATCACATCATCATCTCTCTGCAGTACATATTTTTCTCTCACTAAAGCATTTCCTTCTCTCACTCTAGAATAAGCCTCAGGCCCTCAACAATGGCATTGCTACAGTCTTTTGCAATTTCTTCTCCAATCTCTCACCATTCTCACCAACCCTACTCTCTTCCAGGTTGCCCCTTTTAATCGTTTATAATCTTAATCCCTTTTCTTTGTTATGTAAACGCTATGGCTCCTTGTAATTTTCTTGGTCTAATATCATGTGTTGGAATGAAAAGAAGGCATGCTTGTCTGAAATTTGCTGAAAGTTAGCCATTGTTACATTTTTCTGAGACCATTTTTCTTAATTTTTTCAAATCTTTTTGAAAAAAAAAAAATTATGATAATTTCATAATCACATATATAACTATCAAATTTTGTGTCATATATAGATAGAATGCAAGTGAAGGGTCAGTAAATAGTAAATATAGCATAATAGTGCAGAAAATAGAATGTCTGGCTGTTAGTTTATTATATTATCTGCTATTAATACCCTTTTCTTCCACCCCCCCCCCCCCCCCTCCCCCCCTTCCTTTCTTGATATAGTCTAGCGCCATCTAACCCTTCCCACTTCGCATGTCCTAAAAGTCAAACAGATTGTGTAGATTTTATGGCATTCTGTGACATGATATGATTTATATTGCTTTTATTTTCCCGTGTTATTGGTTTTTTCACCTCCCTGGTAATCTCTTCTATTGTAGTGGGCTTAGAATTCGATAGCAACACTGAAGGACTAGAAAGAGAACCTTGTGTCCGCCGAAACTTCTCTGTATATACCTCCAAACATAACTTACAACTATCATCCTATTGTACTCTAGGTTGATTTTTCAAATGAGTCTTGTCCATATCTGAAGCTATCCGAGGCCTCTAATCGTGTTTCTGGCCAAGGGATAAATTCTTAAATTCCTTTGTTCAGACAAGCCTCAGTTACCAAGGTGTTCTTTCTTCCTCATTAGCAACTCATCTTAAAATCTTGCTTGAAAGGTGAAGAGTTGGCATCCCATTCGAACTACATTGATTCGCCTTCCTTCTTATATGCTTGCGTGTCATCCTTCCATTTAATGGGTATCAATTAGAGTGCCAAAGTATTTGGAAAATTAGTCTTGGTCTTGAATAGCGTAGTTTAATCACAGATGCTTAAAATATGGTGTTGATGCTAAGGTTATCGACATTTAATTAGTCATTAATGTCATCTTTCTCCAATGTACTGTAAAAACTGCTGTGAGAAGTGGGCATAACCTCACACTAAGTTTGAATTGCTAGAAATACGTATATCGTTTGTTTGTTTTCTACTTCAATTGCTCTCGAAAGTAAAGATTATAGTCTTTTGTAACACTTGAAAAGGGCCCAATCAGTAACTGATCATTTCGTATTGTTTATAGGATTGGCATTTGGAGGTGTTCACACTAGTATGCGCTCATCGTTCAACGGCCAATCCTTGTGCCTACCAGATTCAAGGTTGCCAAGACAAAGTCAAACTCGAAGAATGCCTAGACTGAGTATCATGATGATAAAACCAACAATTCAGTTCATTCAAGGAACCGATGAACAGACAATCCCGGATGTGAGGCTTACAAAATCAAGGGACGGGACTAATGGTATGGCTATATTCAAGTTTGATCAACCCTCGGTTTTTGACTCGTCTAGTGAAGTAGGTGATATTACTGGATTCTACATGATTGATGAGGAAGGAGTTCTTCAGTCAGTTGATGTTAATGCAAAGTTTGTAAGTGGGAAACCTGCAGGAATAGAGGCCAAATATATCATGCGAACTCCACGAGAATGGGATCGATTTATGAGATTTATGGAACGATATGCAAACGCAAATGGCTTATCGTTCATCAAAAAATAAAGCAATTATTACATCTTTTTAGTCCTACTTTTTTGGGTCAAATTTTATCTTTTTTGTGATGCAATTCATGTTGCTGTAATTAGGTTGCTGTAATTAGGTTACATACAAATGTAAGGTAACCTGATATATTATCCCAGTATATGAAGGATCTGACTCTTCTCTTTTTCAACCCTGATACGGAACTGATCTCATGCCCATAGTTGGATGATGTTATATCACTTGTTTGATGCCCATGTCACTAATTAGGAGAGACTACCATTTTCTTATGTATGTTTATATGGTTTCAATTCTAGCACGCGTCTTTTTCATTCCGTCAAAATTAAATTTGCATTTGTAGTATAAGGCATCTATGATCTCCCACTCCGAGTCTAGCATTGGCTCCTGTGCCATCATTCGACGGAGTAAATGGAATAAGGGTTCAAACATAAGCGTAATTGTTGAACTCATAACACTTTCGATAAGTTAAATTACTCGTTTGAATTTTATGAATCCTGATATTAAATTTAAATTTTCATCTTAAAATGTCAACTTTGTTAAGATGAGAAATGCAAACTCTTTCTTTATTTATCGATGTGAGAGCCTCAAATCACGAGGAGAATTATACACAAATTTACTGTTTGACTGTACGCCGGGAAATCCAATTACTTTAAATCCATGGTAGTTGGATAAAATATTGTTTAATTATCAGGCAGTTGGATAAAATATTATTTAATTATCATACAGAATCACTATTATTCCTATTTAATCCATCTTAAAGCCTAATCAAATTCATTAACCACAACAAAAAGGAAAAGGACAAAACAAAACGGGACCATTAGCCTAATATTCAGTAGCCAGTCTTTCTTTATATTATAAACACACATGCACGTGTTGAGACAGTGGACATTCACAAAAAAGAATGATTGAACAAATACTTGAGGAAAATGTTGAAAAATCTATTATATGGGAAGTAGTTTCACAAATCTGGATTAATAGAGTGGATTTTGAAAGATATGAAAGATCTCCCTTCTAGCCATACATATGATTTTCATCGAATACGGCTTTAAACAAAATTCAAGCAAAGACTCACTTAAAGCTCCATTTTTTTCCCCATGTATTTGCTGGAGATACACAGATAGACTTCACCTTCAAGTCAAGTCATGACTGTTGACTTTGCTCATTCTTCCAAGAATTTTTAGCTGCATCAGCTGATGAACTATCAGAATCTGCCTTCCCAGGCTTCGGTTTTGAGAAAAATGGATCCCATTCATGAGGTCCTATCTCTTGACCTTCATCTAATAAAGCATATTTCCAACTAAGTTCCTCGATAAAATTATCATCTTTACACCCCTTGATGATGTCCCTCCTCAACCTAGTAACCTTGTCAATAACTGCCTGAACAGCTACGTCAAAGGCGTCTTTGAGAGTTTCCAATTTAGAACGAGGATCGGCATATATCAGCTGAGGGATGAGATTTATAACTGTCTCCCTCATTTGCTTTACCTGCTTAGGAGAAACTTGACTGAGTGTTTTCTCTATGCTGATATTCCTCTTACGAATGTGATCCTCTGGAATGAAAACAGAGTATTGAGAATAATTCTTCGGTAAATGCCAGGTGTACTGCGTGTAGGCTGATCCAGGATGGAAGAACACCGGTATACAACCAGCCAACATGGAGTCAAATGCTGATCTTCTCGTATATGAATCGCCCTGAGGCTGCAGGCAGAAAAGAGAGCTCTGAAACATCCGCATGATACTGCTAGGAGAGTGACACTTACTCTCTCCAAAATCGCACTCGAGTAATTTGCACACCTTAGATTTCTTACACTGATCAATGATATGGCCCCTGATTGATTTGGGATTGTCGGGACGAGGTGCACCAGCAAAACAGAAAAGATACTTGCGTTCCAGATTCCTCATCCGGTCCTGCCAAATTAACACTTCAGCATCCCGTGCAGGATGGAAGTAGGTTGGATAAGGGATGCCATAGTCATTCTCATTCCAAGGGCTCGACTCCACCACAAGCATGGACATGTTTTTGGCAGCCGGTAAGAACAGAAGTTTGTTCCCCCAGTCCGATTCTTGGTCACTCAGTCTCCTAAAATCCCAAGTTATCCTTCCCGCCACAAGAAAATGATCCTTTCCTCCCATTATGCTCCATTCTGGCCTCGACATGAGCCAATCAACTAAAGCAAGAGAAGCAGCATCCCTTGTCGATATGTTATGCCCCCAAAGATACCTGGCAATGTCAAAACCGGCATAGAAAGGCACAAAAATAGCAGCAGCAAGAGATGAATCATTTGTTAAACACTCATATTGCTTCATCCGATTACTAAAGATCACATCCACCGCAAACTGATTTGTTGCATACCACCCAGTGTTTGAGAACACCCCTTCAACATTCTCCAATGGCGGACCAAGCCCAGCATTTGTAGTGAACTTACACATGTTTGTCCAAAGGCTGAGGCTCTTACACTCCTTAAGCATATCCTCGTTGAACTTTGGAGGAAGATCATGAACATAAATATACCTCCCTCCACACGGATCACTCTTATTCTCTATTGTTCTCAACGCCCTCACAAAAGGATAATTCTGCATCTCATGATTATCCGAATGGCTAATAACTGGTGGCGCTCTCACACCTTCGGCCATCACATTATTTACACTTTCATCTTTCGATTCATTATTAACTGATATTTCTTTTTCATAGCCACCATCAACTCTAGGACGCTCAATGGTGATGGGGCGACTAACAGGGATCTGGTTAGAATTGCTCATCCGAGCATGTAAAGATTCAGTTTCATACGATAATGTGCTCAAGCTATCAACGATACTACTACCTCCAAGTACCACAAAATGGAAATACAACAATAAGCTCCAAAACAAAAGTGATAATGAAACTAATAAACATAGCCGTGATTGTTGATTCTTGCCTTGCCCCTTCTCCATTTGTTCTCCTAAAGGTGGTGTTGCCGCCAGGCGGTGTCTCATTAGCTTTGAACCACTCAAAAATCACCTCCTATGCTCTGAAAAACCATGAAAATCCAGAACTTCGTAGATTCGTCAATCTCTAAAAACCCACAAAAACCCTTACCTCCATTTAGCCTTGATATATTGTCGTTTTTCAGGAACCAAAAAATAATTGCCAAAAAGAACTTCAGTAAGCGTAGTGTTAACTCACACACTCATAAACAGAAACAAGAATTAAATTAAATTTTTTAAACACTAAAATTGGGCATAAAAATTGAGGCATGAATGACTTACAAGTAAAATGCAGAGAGATTCTGAGTGAATGATTTTGTGATTTGATTATTGTAAAATTTTCAGAATATAGTAGAAGCGTATGTTATGGAAGAACAGCAAGGCGCAAGATAGTGATCTGTCGGTCCATGATAACGATGCCATCTGCCAACTTTCGTATACAACGGGGTGTACGTGAAGCGATATAACAAGTCCCAATTAGGTAAAAAATTGATACACCTTTCAATGTATTAATGGTTGTACCCAGGGGATGTTAAATGGGCTTGGCTCGAATTGCTCTCATCTAATCAAGATGCGAATTAAATCGACTATTAGATCACTCGCAGTTCATCAAATTCTTAGTGAAAATGACATCTTTCATTCATTATAGCGAGTAGATTAATTCACAAGCTTGCGCACCACTTGTCAACTCGCACGAAAATTTGCTGCTAGCTCGAACCAGTGAGTGCCTCGTCCCACTTGATACGATTTCATGGGTGGGTCCCTTCCTAGGTCATATATATGCAGTTGCATGTAGTGAAATTTTCCTTTTGTGTATATCTTAATTATTTTAGAAATGTCCGATTTTGTTTAGAATCGAGAGTGAGATAGGAATGATTATGCTTATAATATTATATTAATTGAACTCTTAACACAAGATTAAATTAGTATGTGTTTGACCCATTATTGTACTCTATTTATTTATTCAGGAGATTTTGTACCTAACCTAAACCGACACTGATGGATAAATAATTTTGACTATCGAGATCGTTTTTTTTTTTTATCAATAAATGTGAAATTCTATAGATCAAAATTAATTTACAAGTACACCAAACATACCCGAAAAATTAGAAGGCAAGTAACCAATACAGGTACACCAGGCATACCAAGGTGAAAACAAAAGAAAAAGATGTACCAATAACAGTCTAAAAGCCCACTATTAATGTTCAAAATGAATCAAAACATACGGATATAAAGTAAACATAGCTTTGAATACATGTGATTTAATTCATCTTACAATAGATTCAACTTGCGGCTCAATACCTTCAAAAATACATCTATTCCTTGCCATCCAAATGTAGTATACGGTAGTTGCAAGTGCAATACGCTTTGCTCGACTTTGCCAACTCTTACCGCATGCTTCCTTTTTCATCTATTTTAATGAGCTCAACAAGGTAAACATGCTCCGCCTAATAGCCAACCAATCCCGAATATGATCCCAAACATCCTTACAAATTCTGCATGAGAAGAAAAGATGCTGGCCAGTTTCTTCCGTCAGTCCACTGAATGGGCATTTTCGGTCCACTTCAAGATGCCTCAATCTATCTTTTGTTTGCAATTTTCCCCGTACAGCCGACCAAAGAATGAAGGCATGTTTAGGAGTGATAGAACCGTCCCAAACAGAGGTAGTCCAGGCTGTTTTCACGCCCTTTGGTCTGAAAAATTCGTAGGCTGTCTTTGTGCTGAAAACGCCAGTTTCTGCCCATTTATCCAATCTGTCCATTCCAGCTTGAAAGTCATTTTGTGGTTCAACAATGCTGTCCTTGATTTTCAACAGCTTTTAAGTAGTGAAGAGTCATCTTTCTTCACTCTATACTCCCAAATGTCCGAACCTCGGAAGTGTACCTGATTTATCCATTTAATCCATAGAGTATCCTTCTTACCGTGAATGTTTCAAAATGTTTTGGAAAGTAGTGCGGCATTTCAATTTTTAATGTCTCTAAAATCGAGCCCACCTTCATATTTTGGTATGCAAATTTGATTCCAAGCAACCAACGATTTTTTAGATCCCATGAGAAGCCACGGCAACGATTTAATCCATTGAGATCTTTTGTCATATGTAAACTGTGTGATGAGAATTCAGTTCCCCTTAGTCGTGAATATTTACGTGTGGAGTGGGATTTGGGCATCAATTTTCTAAGCAAAATGAAATAATTAACTGGAGAATGGAATGTGAAACGAGAGAATGGGAAACCACAAAATTTGTTGATGATTAAACAACGTTGGGACCCATAATCTTTACAGTTCTGAAGAAATCACGTTCCCCAATTAACAATCATGTGACTTTGTCTCTAGATCTCCATTCTTTCTCACGTATCACAATTTCGAGCAAAAGATGAAATCTTGTTTATTGTATTCTCCAATTTAGTAGAGAGTAACGAATGTGTTATTGAATTTTAAAATGAACTTCAAATTTTGCATACATCTATTCACATGGAAATTGAAATTATTTGAATTTTGTTTGATTATGGACTCTTTTGAATGAACTTCTGTTTTACTTCCACTTACTGCGTAAGAGTTTCATTATCTTGAGTCAGCTTCCTCTAAAAAATTTTCTAATCAGACATACCTCTTTTAAAAAATTATGCAAACATGTTTAAAGGCAGTTTTTTAACTTATCAAAAGTTATACGAAACAAACACTGTGGGTAAGTCCTTTCATAACCTTTCGAGCTAACAAATCTAACATGAGTAGATAAACAGGGAGAAAGAAAAATGGATGAAAAGCTAAGTCAAATAAGTAAAGTCAACATGGCAAGTACAAAATGAAAATATCAAACAAAAGAGCGTAACAAAATTGCCTTCCTTTAGTCCTGCTTACTAGTTGAAAGCCGGTGTCCATTTCAACGTCTTTCAGAGACAAACTCACACCAGGGTCTCCCATTTCACATCCCTACCAATCAAGACCGAATCATTAATACCCTGCGTATCGTAGTTTATATAAATGTTTGTCAATGATGATTCACCAGAGCAGCCCCCACACCGAATGATCATAGCTGCCCCAACATTCGTCCTTTCTAACTTGCCGTTTTCAAAGGATCCACAACTGATTTGAACCATCATTGAGTGGTCGACGGATTTTGGGAAATGAGTTCTCTCTTGTGGTTTCAAGGGGTATAAATTCTTCATGGCTGCTCTTTCTTTTCCCTATTGGGATAATGACTCTTGTTTTATAGAAATAGCCACAATTACTTTTCCCCTGCTAAAAGGAAAGCAAGTGTTCCTTTGGAATGACTAAATAATCACTCAATCAACCTTATTGATGTCTTTTCCTCATCTTTGGTAGATGGTGAAACGCATAAATAATATTGGTTAGAACAAGAAAATGGTAGACCAAGACTAACATATCATGATGCTAGTTGCATTAGCACGAAGTAATGAACCAAATAGGGTGACGACAACAGAATCACGTAGTTGACTCGAAATTTGTTTAGCCCCTTTATCATTTCATTCTCTTAAAGGTATTTAGCATTTGTTTGGGAGAATTCTCTTGTGGGAAAACGATTTTTTGAAGAATGGGTAGTTGAAAAGTAGAGAAAAGGTGAACACTAAACACGTGAAAAAAAATTTCTTTCAGAAAACATGTAGTTAAAAATGATTTAGGAAAAAAAAACTCTCCCGAACAAGATCTTAGTTAAAAACACGAACTAATGGATCAACGAAGAAAGAGAGGGCACAAATGAGCGTGCAAGAAAACAATCATTGAAGGAAAAAACATAACTTCATTTGAATTACACAAAGGCCTAAAAACCACCAAAAAATAATCTTCAGCAATTTTTCTAGAATAAGTTGCGAATATTGGAATTGCTGAAGAAGAATCCCCAATATCTTTATTCTTCTAAGTTCCTCTCTCGAAAAATGGACAATCTCAACCTTGTTTAAACAACTTCATTTATTAGCTTTAATAGACTACAACGTCAGTTGATTTGTGATTCTTCATCAGAGAAGATTCGAGGTGGTAAGCAATTCACAGCTGAAGGAAATGAAGGCAACACATACCAACTCCAAAGTTTTCAAAAGGATAGCTGGAGTTTGCAGAACTAAAGAACCGATGAACATCAAGACCATGACTGGGGGGTTACTTTTTCACTAACTGTAGAACCATACTGTGGACCACCTTTACGATATTGTATAAGAAACTCGACTGGGTATCCCTTCAGTTTATGTGGCGCAATCCCAAGATCCTCAAATTTTAAACCTGCATAAGCAAAAAATATCGGTTGGATTATTTATCTGAGTGCTGCAAAACGTTTGGCAAAGCTTATAATTGCTTATAAGCTGGTCAAAATATCCTTTTATCCACACATTCCGCAAAATCCCAAAACTTTTACCCACTTACTAGTGTGTTTAGGACCCACAGCTTATAATGTAATAAAAGTTTTGCCAAAAATGCTCTATAGGAAAAATGTATAGGAGGATCACAGGAGAATTATAGAAAAGTCAAAACCAATCAAGGAGCAAACATAATTCTTAAATCTGACACATACCATTTCCGGACACCAGTGTATCGGTGGAAAAGGCTTCAATCAGATCCAGATTGAAGATGGCAGGGGTAGGCAATGGGAAGGGAACTTTCTTAAGCAATATTTCTCGAGGCATTGCGATAGCCTGAAAACCAGACATGTCAACAAGTAATCATGAGATGATTCAACAATCATACACGGAAAAGCTTCAAGGATGCCTTTTTACTTCAAGTAAACACCAGTGCATGCCAGCTATAAGAAGATGTCCAATTAGAAAAGTGGAAGGTAATGGTTGGAATATTTGAAAAAAGCAAAAGAAAAAAAAAGGAAGAAAAAGAAAAAATGTTCCGTTGCTGGCACATGCACCAGGCACCCCTTATTTTTTCATTTTCTCATAATAAAATGCAACAGACATTTCGAGAAACAGGCTCGTATCAAATATTGAGAAAAAACTCAAAAGTTCTCATTTAATATTTTACATATATGTTTAGGCTCCATAGCCTTTACTTAACAGCTATAGTTTTTTTCCCATTTTCTCATTGAATGAATGTATGAAAGCAGGCAGATTGATTTTCTCTCAAAAGTAACATGTGAATTCTTCAGATGAACTGAGAGGTGCTTAGCAAAGCGTATCCAGAAGGTCTAAACAGTTTCTTTATTTCTGATGTGCGGAAAAGAAGAAACAAACAAATAGTTAAGGCAAATATACCTCTCCAAATGGCTAGGGCTTGGGCATGAGCGTACTCTAATTCAATTTCGTAGAGATTTTTGTTTGAATAATTATAAGATATTTAATTTCAAACCTGATTTTCTTAGACTGCACCTAAAGCCACTAGCTCTTACCCAGAGAAGGGAGAAGCATGTGGCATAAATATAATCTCATGATTCATTAAGTTAAACCTAAAACTAAAATACACTGCTGCAGTTATTAAGAACTCAAGGATGAAATTTTATTTGAGAAACCCATCATTTTGATCCTGAACCAATTCATGTCTAAACTTTTACAAAATCAGTGATTTCCTTTACAAAGGTTTACATATGGAAATATTTGGCCAAATTAAACTCTTGTTACAGTCCATGTCTTCTTATATAGACTAACAGGCGTCAATTAAGAAACTTGATATGTTGTCCATCGTCAATCTAAGGCTGGTAGATCACAAAACATTCGGGCCACATAACCAAAAAAGGCAAACAAGATGCTAATAGCACGAGTTAAAAATGAAAATAATTCTTATAGGCAGCTTCAGATAGAGAGCTTAGCTAAAACCATACAAAGATATACTGAATAGGGATGCAACTGTAAATGAACTTACCTTAGCAATGGGAATAGGAATCTTCACATACCGAGGCCATTCACGGATCACATCATACATAAGGTCTGCCTACACCACAATTCAAAATCAACTACTGACTGCAATTTTAAAGGAAAACAAACAGAATAGCATGGTTGGCGAGGATTAGAAAGAGGAGAGAGAGAGTTTCTATTCACCAACTCATGGACAGTGAAAATATCCGGTCCACCAAGTTCATAAACTTTTCCCATGCTGGTACCATCATCCTTTAAGGCAGTGATAATTGCAGAAGCAACATCAACAACATATACAGGCTGAATCCTGCAGGAGATAATCATCAGAAACAGAGATCCAAAAAATGTGTACCACATAAAACTATATGGCATGGAGTCCTACTTGGTAGATCCATCTCCTATAAGTGGGAGAAAGCTGTAATTTTTGGCAAAATGTGCCCATGTATTTAAAATTCGATCCTCTGTGCCAATCATCACGGCAGGTTTCATAACTGTGGCCTAGAAATTGATAGAAGATATAGATAGACTTATCAGTCCAATCATGAGAGCTTTACACGTGCAGGATGGACTATCAAGAAAAATATAAACTAAGTCGAATCTATAACCATATACATTACCAAAAAGTTAAACTACGAACAGTAACACTTGATAAGGTTTGGTCGACCACATTGACATGAATAATAAACTATAAACGAAGACTGTACAATAAAACAGAACTGAATCACCATAAAGTTCATAAAATAAGTTAGATTATGGAAATTTGAGGAAAGAAATGGAAATAAGTTAAAAGAAATATGTAGTGCAAAACTTGAAAAGTCCAACAGAGACCAGATGTTTCTTTGTTCACTTGGGAACAGCAAGACTGCCTTGTTTTGATAAATAAGATTCAAGATGTTTTCCTTTAGAAGAAATGCAAAAAGTTGTAACTGTCATTTCATTTCAAAGATCATTTTTTAATCACGCTTCAAGGAAAAGAAAAGGGAGAGACAACCAATCAAAATTCTATTTTCCTTTTCCTCGATCTTGTGCTTCCTAAGGATATATTTTTCAGGTTGAACTTCAAGAGGTAGACCATTAGAAGAAAGAAAAGTAAGGAGGAATCAAATCTTAATGTCTTTGCTAAATGAATGAAATCTTGATCCAGTGTAAAGGATGCGCTATCAAATAATTGAACCTAAGATATACAACAATGACTACTGCAATCAGATAAGGTTTCTTTGCAAAATGAAAATGCAAACTTGTGGCCAAGGAAAAGCAGATATGATACCTTTTGTTATTTTCTCCCTATATAAAATGATAAATGAAAGAATATTATCTTCCAAAAAAAAGGGACAGTGGAAGAGATTTGAGAAGATTATAACCATATGTCTACAACACGCACTCCAAATTTTGAAGTCGTGAAAAAAAAATACCTAAAACGAGAAAGTTCGCAGGAGATTGTGTTAAATTCAATTGTCCCCACAGCTCAGTATTTATCAAATCTAGGTTAAAAAAAAACCATGAAATAGAAACCTAAGCAATCAGGCACAAGCATAGAATTCATGATAAAGATTTACAAGTAACAGCAATAGTTGTTCAATGACAAGGAAAGTATATGATACAAACATAAAAAAATAAAAACTAAAATGTATAACTTACCTCGGGCAGCTCTCGTAGAACAGCTTCTTCAGCAGCTGCCTTAGACTTCAGATATCTAGATGAAGATGATAAAGATGCCCCCAAACAAGAAACTTGAATAAATCTCATGATGCCACCATGTTCTTTAGCAATCTGCACAAGTAAGATGCATTTATAGCTATGCACTCTCATACTAATCACTGTGAGAAAAAGAAGGAAAGAGAAACTGAATATAAATGATTTTACAGAAGTGGATGAAACAGATTGCTTATCATAAGCATCTGTCACTCATCAGAAAACAGATGTCAAACAATAACAGTAAAATATCATAAATGCCTTTCAGATAAAGAGATAAAGGTTCCCTCCCTCAGTTGAGCAGCAAAAAAACTAGGGTATAAATGTCACTTCCCCTCTCCCCTCAAAGTTACAGAAAATTGTCTTCTATTCCAGACATGGAAAGGTACACTAGAATCAAAAAGGTGGACGCCCCACTGAAAGAAGGTTCCCAACTGAGCTCCTATTTACAGGCTTATAGTCCTATAAAAGAGTAGTTATTAATTGAACTGCTCCAAAGAGATATTGAACAGCATTGACAATCACAAGTCTAAAAAAGTTTTCCGTGCCACTTTAAATTTTGATGCACAAGACCAAGGATAAGTGCCTCACACACACGTACACAATGGGAGGAGGAAATATCACTTGTTGATATGATCATTTTTTACAAAACTAAGAAATACAATGTTACCTAGGCGACCAATCAAGCTAAGCATAAACATATTTACAAAAAATGCATAATCACCAGTAAAAAAGTTGACGGAATTTCACCTAGACTTAAATTTTAAAAATATTAAATAAAAAGTTCTCCAGAGTCCAGTGTCCCTCCAGGCATCTGCCTTTCTCAAGGAGCACATCTCCTCAATGGGTTCACTCTCTTGTAGTTTATTACTGATGACCCCCACCCATCCTTTTCTTCTCTCCATCTTAATTGGCCACATTCTTCAGAAGCCCTTCACTTCCTATTGCTGCCAAAACCTTTTCTTTTTTAATTGCTGAGAGAATGGTTAGTCGTCTTTTAGTGATGAAGTTTCCTCAAATCCTCATATTGAGCCGTTTATTCCTACAACTGTATTCCTAAGACTGAAATTTGACAGGTAAATATTCCACGCCATGCCAAAGTGAGTAGAACAGTAAAATAACACATAAAGACCACTTTGACAAAGAGAAGAAAAGTAATAGATAACACTAAGATACCTGAGAATGAAAGGAAGGAGCAATATCATTTAAGAAAATATGAACTCATAACCAAGAAAATAAGAAAGAGGAGAATCACTAGACACTAAGAAAATGAACATCAGTTAATGATCTGTGCCATAAAACTCTCTACCTTCTTAGGATTCCCTCTGTTTCTCACTTCTCAATTTACTTAAAATAGTCAACATTGCAAAAGTATGTCCACCAGTAAAATATAATGTCCGGAAAGTTGAAACTAATCACGAACTTTTTTATAGGATAAGTGCAGGAACATACCATTGCAAGCTGTTCAGCCATGTGATGATTGACTTCCTCAAAGCTATAATTTCTGGTCTCGTATTCCCTTCCTGTTCGCAGGACAGTTTATTAGTAATGCAATCTCAACACAACATTTTACCTAGTGTCAAAAGGTATTGAGGAACATGTACCAATAAGATTAATAACAACATTAGCCTTTGCCATCACTGCCTTGATAGAATTTTCATCTCTAGGGTCATATTTCATTGGAACAATCTGCAATAAGTTGAATGTATGAATAATCCCAAATCACATGCCTTCCAAATTGAGCAAAATCAATAATTAAATGAAAAGCATAAAATCTACACAAGAATCTACCTGACCCAAATCACCCATTAACTTGAGGTGACGGTGAGAATCCTCAGACCCTCGGAAAGGAACTAATACTTGAGAACCCATTTTAGCTGCAAGAAGAACAAGATACCAAATATGGATCATATCAAAAGAACAGTCAATTCTATGATAAACTAGTCCTATAGCTTACAAGCTTTTAATCAGAAAAGCATTTGGAGTTAACTAGTAATGTACCAAGCTGTTGCACAAGATAACGCCCAAGAAATCCAGTAGCACCAAACACTGTCGCAACAATTCCACTGCCAGAAACAAATTCAAATTTCAACTCAAAGCATTCGAATCGAATGTTATCTGAAATTAATTTCTTCAAATAGTTTATAGCATAAGATGACAACACATTTATACCAAAACAATATTCTTAAAATTGAAAACCAAATGAAAATGCTCCGATTGAGGAATTGAAAAATGAGTAATAATAATCTCAATTCAATTATTAATGAACTCTAACTAGAGTTCCGGTAAAATAAACATCACAACTACACACACTCAACCTAATGATCGAAATGCAAAAAACAATGCAGTACCATTAAACTGAAACAATTAATTTACAGTAGATAACACAAAATTTTATGGCTTCTAAGATGAAAATTACCTAACAGACGATCTTCCACCAGTGCCCTTACGGACTAGATGCCCCACCCCTTTGGTGGTAAGTGTAGATTGGTACCTCTCACCTCCATAATCTAAAACCCGTGAAATTCAATTCCACATCATCATTAACAAAAACAAATCGTTTAATTGAAGCTGAATTGGCAGAAATTAAAAAATGGCTATAAACGTGTAGCCCTAGAAATGTTGAGAAAACACATACACCGATCAGAAAGAGGGTAAATTGAAGAAATCGATGGCGATTGCTTGATGTATTGGTGTCCTAATCTTCTCGAAACGGCCTGCATCGTTCTTTCCCAGCTGGGTTTTAGTCAGAGAAAATGTGGAATGTGCTGCAAACTCAAAAGACTGGACGACAAGGGAAAGAATTGTTTGTAAAGTGCGTGTATACTACAGTTTTGTTTGCTTCATAAAGGTCTCGCGTTTTATGTCGGAAAATGCGATTTCAGTTGAAAGCAGGCAAGTAGCTAGTAGTAAGTTGTTTCTCGAAGTTCTGAAAATGAAATATTAGTAGCATAATTAGCTTTTCTAACTTTCTACTATGAAACTTAATTGAAAATTACTTTTTCTCAAATTTATTTTCAACTAAACATTCTTCAAATAAAATTGATTAGCAGATGAGGGTGGCAAACGAACTGAGGGCTCCGAGCTCGGTTCTTCGCAACTCATAGATGGTTCGAGCTTCTTTTGAGATGAGCTTATATTTTCTTTCATGAGGTGAGCCCCATGAGCCGGCTCATTTGTGCTCCTAGGCACGAGCTCACCAGCTGACTCATTTTTTATGCCTCACTTGTGTTTTTAGATTTAATTTTATGCAAAACAAAGAACCTTACTAAGACTTGATATGCCACAAATCCTCTCGAAAAAGAAGCAATACTTGGAACACGCTACAGCCCAAGGTGGAGAAGAGCCGACATCAAGGTGCCAAACCTTTCCTTCGATGTGAGCTCTTGGAAAAGATTAGCTTGGGATTCGTTGCTTCCTCCATCGACCTCAAGGTCAACCTCTTTCTCAAACCAAGTGGTTCAATTGCGTTCACTCCTATAGTCTCTACTTTTTTGTTAACAAAGTTACTCCATTTTAGGTTTATCTTATTAATTTATTTATAAAAAAAGAGCCAACTCGAATTATTTGGACTAGTGGGCAACTCAATTTGTGATGCCCACGAACTAATATGTAGAGTTCAACATAAGATTCGAACACGAGACGAGCTCGAGCTCGTGTCAATCAAGCCAAACTAAAGTGTCTACAGGCTAAGTTGGCTCAACTCAACCATTGTCATCCTTACATGAACTCATAACTTTTCTTTAATTTTTATCCACACATTTTAAAAAAAGATCATTTTTCAATTCAAATAATATCTCCCAAACAAGACAATCAAAAATGTTTATCAATAAATATATGAAACGACACCATTCAAGTTTCTTCTGTTGGAAGAATTTTGTGAATAGTGACGCCAAAATAAGTATAATGATGGTTAGGGACAAAGTCGAGGCAAAAGTTGGACTCTTTGTCCTTCAGTCGAATTTGCCCCGCAACGGTGCCTACGGATTTCGGCAATCGACTCCCAAGATACAACAGCTACACTTGTGTTTGTAGCACTTCAAAACACAAGTACAACGAACCAAATTTAGGCTTATGTACTCCAATGATGAAGGAAAATCAAAATAAATGAAATGATTTTGATTTTGGATAGAAGAGAGGATGAGAGACGTTTTTTGCATATCAAAATTGTGAGGAATAGGACATCCAAAGGGTCCTATTTATAGACCATGAAAGGGTGTGGACGAAATGGTTGAGGTCAAACCATACACCATTTCCAAACAATGCACCTTTATGAAGAGGTCGTTGAGGCCAAACCATGCACCCTTTCCAAACCCTGAATTTTGACCTGATTTTCGTCCTTTTTTCGTAATTTCTCATTCATTCGATATTGATTTTTTCGAAATGCCAAATATACCCTTCAATACATGCAGAGAAATCAAAATTCTCTTTCGGGGGCGCTGCCCCCTCAACCCCCGCGACCTGACCGGGCAGGTCGATCCCCGTTTGTGCGCCCCAAAGCGGCGAAGTGGCAAACAATTTTGCCTAAACGGATTGAGTCGAGTTTTTGAGTATTTGGCCGAAGTCGATATGAAGTCACTTTAATCGATTTCCAATTCTCGATTTATTTAACCAATATCCAACATCTTCAAGATGAATTCTTACCTAGATCAGCAACATTTTGGAAAGACAACCACAACTACAGTGGAAAACAAAATTCAAAACCTACCATCCGGGAACAAACCTTACAATTACTCCCTAATGTTCTAAAAACATACACATTTTCTTCTGCACTGCCCAAAAAAAACAAAACAACAAAAAACACTGTTTTATTGCACATGTAAAATACAATTGCCTCCTCATTTGTTCTGCCACCTCTTACCAAAATTTATTCTATGGTACAAATTGTGCAGTGAGTGAATTCCCCGTTGTGCCTAAAAGGGGAAGAATTTTCTTATATCGACCTGAGCTTAAACTATTTCCTACCTGCGACTTTCAGATTATGACATTCCAGGTAACATCCTGTGGGCACTTTTAGCCTTCTCGACCAGATTTCATGCACGACATTAAATCAGAAATCCGGTATTCCACTTGACCTCGAGGAGTATTCCGTTACTAGCTTAAGAAACATGGAAGATTTGTCATCCAATAATCTTGCCGGAGTGTCAAACTCTGCAACTCGACCTGCAAAACATATGTAGGCAAGTTAACATTTTTTTCGTGCACGTTAGACTAACTTCATTTTAATATCAAGTTTGAACAACTCTCAAAAGTCTGGAAGAAAGGAGAAACATAATCCTAAAGAAAAGCATTCAAGAGCATAACCAAGCAAATAACTGCACAATATAAACCATAATAGAGTCTATTCCATCCAAATATTTTACCCCGGTTCAACAAAACTTTTTGAGATTAAAAGTTAGTGGGTTCCATGAAATGCGTGGTTCAAAGTTGATAAAAGTTGTGAATCCAATGAAATGTGTAATTAAAAATGAAGTTTGTATTGACTTATATTCTCGAAAAAGCTTTGTCAAGCAGGGCCTAAAAATATAGAGAAGAATTCGAAAAGGTACAGAACTCACCGTCACTAAGGACCAGAACCAGATCGCTATCAATAACAGTAGGAATTCGATGAGCAATCGTACAAACAGTGCAATCCTTAAATTCTGTCCTAATAATCTTTAGGATAAGGTTATCTGTGGCCGAATCAACTGAGGCTGTAGCTTCATCAAGCACCAAAATTCTTGCCCGCTTAAGTAAAGCCCGACCAAGAGATACTAGCTGTCGCTGTCCCACACTCCAATTATCTCCATTTTCAAGCACTGCCAACATCACATACAATTGAGGAAATCCCTATTAGTCCTCAAAATATTGTGAAGATGGCTTCCTTGCCACGAAAAAGCAAGATTTTAGTCCATTGGTGTAACATACTTACCAGGTGTATCAAGCTTTTGCTCTTTTTGGCGAACCATCTCACCCAGCTGAGACTTATCGAGTGCCTGGGAAAATTCATTAACAGCAAGTAATGTTAGAAACGGATATGAAGAGTGACAAATATAAGTATTCAAATGATCGTTCATCATCCAAATACGACAACTATGAATGGACAACAAAGAAAAGCATGGGCATTGGCTATCAATTAAGAATTGAACTTCATTGAAATCTCTAGTAATCCAAATCGATATGGAAAGAAAGAGGCAAAGCGGCTGAACCTGCCAAATTTCTTGATCTGAATGCTCTTCGAGTGGGTCTAAGTTTCCTCTAATCGTTCCTTCAAACAATGTTGGATCTTGGGGTATGATACTCAACCGGCTGCGAAGGTCATGAAGGCCCACCATTGAGATATCAATGTTGTCTATAATTATTCTGCCATCTGCTGGTTCAATCAATCGAAACAGGGCCTGAATCAAAGTGGATTTACCACTACCAGTACGTCCAACAATTCCAATTTTCTTCCCACCAGGGAAAGTGCAGGACACGCCGTGAAGCACAACAGGAAGGCTTTCCTTGTAACGAACCTACAAAGGGAAAAATATTGATAAGATTTCCTTGTTTCTTAATCCCCAAGGAAAGAGGCGGATACACCATGGAGCACAACAGGAAGGCTTTCCTTGTAACGAACCAACAATTGGAAAAACAGTGATAAGATTTCTTTATTTTCTTATGCCATTGTTTGTGCCCCCTCCCACACCAGTTGACATGTTAGATGGGCAGTAGGCATTACTGTCTTTTCACTTCACATTTTTCCCTTTTGTGTCATTGAGTGGGGGGTAGGGATGGCAACGGACAGGCCAGGGCAGCACTCTCCGTTGCCCGACCTGTTGAGATATTCATGCACTAGCCCCGTCCCAATCCCTGCTTAAGATGGCACAGGTGGCCGGGCTGGGAATTTCCATTCCCTGTTTATTATATTAACATAACTGTAATTCCCATCTAAATTTTTAAAAACTATAATTCCCATCTAAATTGAAAAACTCGCAAAAGGCACCGATCATGGGAACCTAACTAGACTAGAGAACATAAATACACTATGAAATACATTTTTTTGTTTATAAATTACTTGTTAGTGCAGCACGACAACACAGGGTTCAAAAAATCTCATCCAAAAGCTAAGTTTATTAAAAACCAAAACATAGCCACTAATGTAATTGAACTGGAGGAAGCCAACTTTAAATTGGAGGAGGAAAAGAAAGAAGCCAATGGGAAGAGGTGGAGTGAAGATTCAAGGTCCAATAATTTTGTCCTCCAGAGAGGCTGAGGGCTAGTAAGAGAGGTGGCCAGAGGTGAGTGAAAAGAGGAAAGGAAGTCAAAAGAGGATCACATTCTCCTCGTCAGATGATGTTGGCATGCCTTAACGGTGACAGGTGAGAGAGAGATTAGAAACATATAATAAATAATATAATAAACGACAGGGACAATGTTCCCATCCCCATCCAGAGCAAATTTCTTCGTCTCACCCTGCCAACCAGATCAAGCAGGGAAACCCTGCTCCGGGCTCCATGGGAAAAGGTTGGTCGGGTTTTTTGCCATTCCTAATGTGGGTGGGGGGCAATGGTGTTGGATGTTAGCTGAGTCACAAATTAGTTCAGTAAGACTAAACCTCAGTTCAGCCATCATTTGTATGGCCATAGTCTTAACCAACCAGGGAGATTCCCTTGTGTTTGTGCAATCCCTACATGAACATCTTCAAAGTTAACAACTACGTTTCCAGATACATGTAATGCAGTGGTCAACTAGAATGCAAACCAGGGATATTCAATCTGAATAAAAAACCAGACCACGAAAAATCACCACCAGGCATACAAGAATTTATGGCTAAATGGAGCTCTATGGCATCTTTTTTAGAGCCATAACTTGTCAGCATACATTTATGCAATGTTCTAAAAGGCGTTGCCTAGGCATGAGGCGTTTTCAAAATGCCCCGCACAAAGGCATGGCATAGAAAAAGGCAGGCAACTCCTCTTTTGACCTCCTAATGCAGGACTAGGCGTGCCTAGGCACCAAAAGACGTGCACTTTTTCTTTTAAATTTTTTTTTTAGTTTTTTTTTTTCCCCAAACTTTTTTTCAATTTTTCGAAGCCATTTCTTGGACCTAATTGCTAATGTTAGGCAGAGGCAATAAATTAGTATGAACGATTTCTTGGACCATTTACTTCAAGAAGGTCTTGTGCTTTCAATTTTCAATTGTCTAGTTTTTGAAAATTTGGAAATTGTTTAATTGTAGGTATTATTAAGTAATTATATTATTTATGATTAAATTTGTTTGGTATACATTATTTTATTTATATTATAGCCATACAATAATTAAAATAATATTAAAAAATAAGAAACACCGTTTTATCATGCATAAGCTCATAGGGCTTGACCTCACGCCTTTCAAAACATTGGGCTTATGACATTGTTTCTTAAGTCGTGTCTCTTGAACATAGCTTTAGGTCATATGTATTTCCTTGTCCTGTGATGTCCCCAAAGTTCCGTTTATTTTTTTTCTTTCTTTCTTCTTTCTTCTTTGTCCTTTATATATTTCCTTTTTTTGGAAAAATGGTAACTTCAATCTCTGATCATTAGATAAGATAAGGCATTCAATGCAAACTACAAGGATATTTTGACAATGGACCCAATTAATGTAAATACATGCCGCTTCACATGTCAACATATATATCTAGATCGGAATAAGAAGCAGTTCGCTTCTTATAAATGGATGGAATATAGGGAAAGTTTTCCCAACTAGTGAAAAGAACGTAAGAAAGATAATTCCATACCTTTAAATCGATTATTTTAATTGTTCCATTTTCAGGCCAAGAGGATGGGGGACGAAAATCGTCAATAACTGCTGGAGCTTCACTAGGTATATGGCAGTATTGATGAATCCTTTCTATGGAGATAATTTTGTTCTCAAGCTTGCAAAAGCTAAGTATCCATCGTGATAGACGTGCATTCATATTAAGACCATATGTCACAGCAAGTCCTGCCATACCTATAGACAAAAAACGTTTGATTATAATTAGAAATATAATAAAGACTTGTCAATGATTGCAAATGGTTGACCTTTTGCTCTATATCTTCACTAACGTATTGTTTCCATCATTATATTGACGAAATATTTCCATAACAGTATTAAAATCACAGCTGGAAATTGGAATACCAGTAAATTTTATCTCAGAATTGTAATGCGTCAATATAATTATCAACTCGGTCTCGGCAAGAATCTTTAACGCATGTGCATTTGACATTAATGGCGAATAGCAATGTACATACTTGGATCTATACTTCCATGTGGGAAGCTCACAAGTAAAACCATGCAGAAAGCAAATACAAATGTTGAGACCAGTTCCATTCGCAGGCAGAGCCATTCAATAGCTGCAAGACTGCAGAAGAAAGGCCGAGCAAAGCAATCAAGAAGATAGATATTCCTCTTCATGAATCTCTTTTCTTGGCCAAACCCTCTTATTGTAGCTGCTCCAGCAATTGACTCGGCAAAAAGATGAATTATTGGAGATTTTTGGATGCTAACAATGCGAACCAGTTCCCTTGACGAAGCCATATAGTATTTCTGCATTTGTACGGATCAAAATGATATTCACTTGATCAAAATTTAAAAATTTTGTAAAAATACTTGATCACCATAAATCCAGGTAAAGAGATGCAAATGACGAGATGAATCAGGTGATACTCGAGCTCAGGTTAAATGATGATATTTTCCAATAAACAAAAGGCTAACTATGCACACAAGATCATAGCTAACAGCTTGAAAGCGCTGCATTCGCTCACACTTCAGACCGTCAAATAACAAATTGACGAAGGTACAGAATTGAAACTATAGCATTATACTATTGCTACCTGCATCCATAGGCAGGCAATTGCCATTGGAACAACGAGTAGCAAAATTTGCCAGGTAACTTTTGTCATTACACCAACAATACCAAGAAGCTGGATTGTTGTTGAAGCAAAGCCACCAAGTCTGAATGGAATATCAAGATCAACAACACTTTGATCAATCGACACCTGTAGATAGTAAGAAATCCTCAAATGGTGAAGTAGAACTAGGGAGTATGAAAATGAAAGAGAAGAAAACCAAAAAATGATGAAAATATCAAACCGTAAGTGCCAAAAGCATAAAGCGCAATTATCAAAGGGATAGCATGAGCATACACGATTTAATATTCGTCCAGCTGGGGTAGAGTCAAAGAAAGACATTGGTGCCCGAAAGACTGTTCTGAGCATTTTCAAGAAAAACTTCTGTGCTGCTGCAAGACCAAATGTAGCAACTAGGACAGCCCTAACAAATATGAACCAGGAGCTCCCAAAAGCAAGTGCCATATACACACCAATAAGCACCACACTACTGGTTTTTGGTTTGTCCCCTGCGGTTTGCGGATTTGCCCAAGCCATCCACCAATTACTAGCTATTTGAAGGACCTGAAATAGTGCTTGTGCAATAATAATAAGTGGAATCAACATCCCTTTATATGCAGCTGCCATGTATGATAAATACACTTTCATGCTGACTCTTCCACGTTCCCGTTCCTCTTCCTGCACAAGTTGTTTTCTCCTAGAACGTTTGGCCTTCTTTTTCTCCTTAATTGCTTTCTTAACTGACGCTGATGCACCTTCTTCGACTTCCTTTGCCATGCCATCCATATTAGTAGCAACTAGATCACACTTTTTACTCATGAGACTAGACCTAACAAGAGGATTATTTTCATCTGATTCTTCAGAAGCTTGGTTGGAAATATCCATAGCTTCAATGGCTTCATGATGAGCACAGACCAATGTGTTAAAATCTGTTCCAGCTTGCAAAAGCTCATCATATTTCCCAGCCTGAATAATACGGCCTTCCTTCAAAACCTACAAGATGCTGAAAATTAGACAGAAATCATAATTAGCCCCCGTTTGTCCCCATTCTCATTCTTTTTTTGTGCCAATTACCCTTTAATTAACGGAAAAACTAAAGGAATATGGACGGAAGGACGTCCAGCGCAAAGAAAGGTTGAAATGAGGGCAAAAATGCCAAAAAATGCAAGGTAGTGACGTTTTCCACAATAGACTTGAAAGGTAAGGACGTTTTGTGCCAATTACCCGTTCTGAAAAAGTGTTTGTAATCTGAGAGAGAGATTAAATCTGTAGAGGACAATGACACCTGTGAAGTCAAAAAATGAGCTTGAAAGAAGGTAGAGGGAAAAGAACAGTGCAAAGCTCACAGGAGGGTAGATGAGATGGTGGGCCATGCTCTGAGGCCTGGATGCCTAGGGGGTTGGGGCAAGGATTTAACTGCTCAGAACAAGAATCAGATATTAACAAATCAGATTGAATCTTTAGGAGTTCTGTTACAACTAAAGAAGTATCAATTTGACATGACATTAATACATATTCTTCAAAGTTGACAAAAAAAAAAATCATTTTTGTCAGGGATTTCAATCTTTCCCTTCTGTGATGTAATTATCCAGAAACTTCACAAAAATAAAAATGGGGGATCATACTCTCAGTGCCTAGATAACTGCATTCTACTTTCATGCATCTAACATTTGTGGAAGGAAACAAAACGACTCAAGTACTCTTAATAAGTGAGACTCGCTAAATGTTTACCAGAAGGTCCAAGACTAAGGGTAGAAACCTAGAAGGAAGTCTGGTGGGAAATTTAGACACAACATAAGAAACAGAGGGAATTTGGTGTGAAAAAAATACCAAAATCAAATCAGCAGCAGGCAAAAATTCAACTTGATGTGTTACGAATACCACAGTCTTTGTCGCTAGCGCTGTCAGTATGTATTCCTGCAGTTGCACAATGATATTTTCAGCCCGATACTCTTTATTTGAGCAGCAAAAAGAAATTATTCAAACCAATGTCCAAACCTTAAATAATTCTGAACCAGTGTGAGCATCAACAGCACTGAATGGATCATCAAGTAAATAGACGTCTGCATTTTGATATAGTGCTCGAGCAAGTTGCACTCGTTGCTTCTGACCACCACTAAGGTTGATGCCTCTATCACCAATAATGGTCTGATCGCCATGCGAGAAAAGCTCCAAATCTTTCTTCAGTGAACAGGCATGAAGAACGCTCTTGTATTTTGCCTTATCCATCGGATACCCAAAGAGAATATTTTCCTCAATATTTCCTGATTGTATCCAAGCTGACTGAGAGACATAGGCTGCAGAACCGCAAATTTTAACCTAAAGAGAACACCCATATATCAAGCATAAGACTCAACCAACCAAATTCCCAGAGCAGGTATGTTTCATAGAAAATTAAAAAAAAAAGGTGACAAGAAAGAATTTTAGTGTTATAAACTCAGACTTACTTCGCCGGAGACTTTCGGAATCTCACCGAGGATGCAGGAAAGGAAACTGGATTTTCCAGAACCAACCACACCACAGACAGCCACACGCATACCCTTCTCCAACCTAATTTGAATTCCTGACAGGGTTGGGGTTGGCGAAGATGGATCCCAAGAGAACTCACCATCTTTGATTTCTATGGCCACATCTGTAATGCCTCGTGGCAAAACAATGGTTGCATCTTCCGGCAGCTCTTCCTCCTGCAGGAATCCAGAAATTCGATCAAGGGAGACTTTGGTCTGAGCCATCATTGAAACCAGATCAGGGAAATTTCTAAGTGGTTCTTGCAGGATCCGAAAAGTAGCCAGAGCAGAAAGAACGCTTCCTGCGGTAAGCTGACCGCCTAACAAAATGCAAGTGCCGAACGTGACAGCTGAAACAAATATAGGGGAGCTCCAGAAAATAAATGTGATGAAAGCCTGTGAGTAAAGAGCTTTTCGGAGATACTTGAATTCCACACTTCGCATATCTTCGAGCAAAGCTCTGTATCTTTCCTCCCATATGGGCACTCCTCGAAAGGCTTCTGGTAGATGGTTTAAGACTTCAGACGTTGTCGTTTCAGCAGCCCAGAAAAGATTGATACCCATAATAATTGTTACAGATATCAATCTTTGAACAAAGAGAATGATGGAAATCAGTGACTAGAGTCTGAATAATAATAGCTATGGTGTTAATGGAGTCCAACAACGATATGATCAGGGGGCATAGATCGAATCGTGATAAGGGCAATTCACCATCTGGCAAAGGATGCGCGAAAATGATGACAAGTCACAGAGAGAGGAGGACAATCTGCAGAACACATTGCACATGCAAACAAAGTCATTTAATATAATAGGTAGAAAGATACAAGAAGAAATTAAAAGAAAAAACATACACAAACTCTCAATCTCAATCTCTATCTCACTCTCTCTCCCTCCTCCTCTGTGTTTATCTCTATAGGCCTTGTTTGTACTTTCTCAATATTATGCCGAGAAGGAGACAAAAAGAGTGGGAAAAAATTGAAATCTGAAACGAACCCATTATAGAGATTACAAAAACATGACTTGGGCCTCTGATTCTTTCCTGGGAAAATCGTCTACCGAGCCAATAGTGATTCCCAAGGCAAATTCAGAAATACATACACAGATACAGATAAAAATCTCGAGAGATAATATATGTAGAGAGAGAAACAACAACCTCACACAGCTACACTACACTAGTAGTAACATTTGCAGGTGATGTGATGAGAGAGAGAGGCGTATACTGATCCTATCCACCCTGATCTGATATTTATAGGTATATGTATAAATGGGTAATTAGCACAAATGTCCGTACCTTTCATATCTTTCATTTTTTGACATTTTCACCCTTATTTCAACGTTTCATTATAGAAAACGTCATTTTTATCATTTAGGACTCACTTGTTAGGAATGTTTTGTGCTATTAGGCATTTTAATAATTATTTGGACTCACTTGTACTTTTTAAATCATTTAGGAGTAAGATTGTAATTTATTCTTTATTTTTCTTTTCTTTTTTTTGTTTTATTTAAATGGGAGGGTATTTTGATCATTTTACATTGAAATGGTGAAAATGACTTTTTTGCAATTAAACATTGAAATAAGGGTGAAATTGTCAAAAAATACAATGTATGGACTTTTTGTGCTAATTATCAATGTATAAGCTCTCGTTTGGCCCCGCATTAATTTAAATTCCATTATATTTCATTTTTCTCTCTCCCATTTTCAACCATTCAATCTTTTATAAAATAATATTACATGTAAATTGAAAAAAAATTCTTCTCTTTCGACTACTCATTTTCATATTCACGAAATGGGGGTCAAATGGGAGCTAAATCAAATTAATCATCTTTTCTAAGAATGCATTTATAAAATAATTTAATAAAAGTATAATTAACGAAGATCATTGATGTTAACAACACAATTCTTTTGTGATCAGCTAGTTTAATGATGTGTCGTCATCAGTGTTCTAAAAGACGTGATGTGTGAAGGCCAAACTATGGATTAGACGAGGTATAGACCTAAAAAGACGTTTTTCTATTTTAATATTATTTTAATTTTTAATCAATCAAAAAATTAGTTAATAATTAAAAATAATACCTATTTATAGGAATTTTATACCTTTTTTTTTTACAAGTAACAAGAACCCAAGAAACAGTGTCAAGTGTATGCAAACTGTGGTTATTTCCAATATGGGCACTCCTCGAAAGGCTTCTGGTAGATGGTTTAAGACTTCAGACGTTGTCGTTTCAGCAGCCCAGAAAAGATTGATACCCATAATAATTGTTACAGATATCAATCTTTGAACAAAGAGAATGATGGAAATCAGTGACTAGAGTCTGAATAATAATAGCTATGGTGTTAATGGAGTCCAACAACGATATGATCAGGGGGCATAGATCGAATCGTGATAAGGGCAATTCACCATCTGGCAAAGGATGCGCGAAAATGATGACAAGTCACAGAGAGAGAAGGACAATCTGCAGAACACATTGCACATGCAAACAAAGTCATTTAATATAATAGGTAGAAAGATACAAGAAGAAATTAAAAGAAAAAACATACACAAACTCTCAATCTCAATCTCTATCTCACTCTCTCTCCCTCCTCCTCTGTGTTTATCTCTATAGGCCTTGTTTGTACTTTCTCAATATTATGCCGAGAAGGAGACAAAAAGAGTGGGAAAAAATTGAAATCTGAAACGAACCCATTATAGAGATTACAAAAACATGACTTGGGCCTCTGATTCTTTCCTGGGAAAATCGTCTACCGAGCCAATAGTGATTCCCAAGGCAAATTAAGAAATACATACACAGATACAGATAAAAATCTCGAGAGATAATATATGTAGAGAGAGAAACAACAACCTCACACAGCTACACTACACTAGTAGTAACATTTGCAGGTGATGTGATAAGAGAGAGAGGCGTATACTGATCCTATCCACCCTGATCTGATATTTATAGGTATATGTATAAATGGGTAATTAGCACAAATGTCCGTACCTTTCATATCTTTTATTTTTTGACATTTTTACCCTTATTTCAACGTTTTATTGTAGAAAATATCATTTTTATCATTTTGGACTCACTTGTTAGGAATGTTTTGTGCTATTAGATATTTTAATAATTATTTGGACTCACTTGTACTTTTTAAAACATTTAGGAATAAGATTGTAATTTATTCTTTATTTGTCTTTTCTTTTTTTTTGTTTTATTTAAATGGGAGGGTATTTTGGTCATTTTACATTGAAATGATGAAAATGACTTTTTTGCAATTAAACATTGAAATAAGGGTGAAATTGTCAAAAAATACAATGTATGGACTTTTGTGCTAATTATCAATGTATAAGCTCTCGTTTGGCCCCGCATTAATTTAAATTTCATTACATTTCATTTTTCTCTCTCCCATTTTCAACCATTCAATCTTTTATAAAATAATATTACATGTAAATTAAAAAAAATTTCTTCTTTTTCGACTACTCATTTTCATATTCACGAAATGGGGGTCAAATGGGAGCTAAATCAAATTAATCATCTTTTCTAAGAATGCATTTATAAAATAATTTAATAAAAGTATAATTAACGAAGATCATTGATGTTAACAACACAATTCTTTTGTGATCAGCTAGTTTAATGATGTGTTGTCATCAGTGTTCTAAAAGACGTGATGTGTGAAGGCCAAACTATGGATTAGACGAGGTATAGACCTAAAAAGACGTTTTTCTATTTTAATATTATTTTAATTTTTAATCAATCAAAAAATTATTTAATAATTAAAAATAATACCTATTTATAGGAATTTTATACTTTTTTTTTTTAAGTTTCCAACAAAAGTATAAGTTTCAAATAAATAAAAAATACTAAATAGATGGGAATTTTTTGAAGTTTTCCTTTGTTCAAAGTTTCAAGCGGCTGTTTGAAATCTAAGGCAGACGAAGTGAAGAAATTAGCCTTCAAAGTTTTAACTTAAAAGAATTGTAAAAATTTCAAAAAAAAAAAAAAGGAAGATAATAATAACGCCTAAGACTGCATTAGTGGTCAATGATTGCCGCTTATCACTAAATAAGGTGTTAAACCACTTAACTTAACGTTTCTGTCGCGCATCATGCCTAGACGGCGCCAGAACACTGGCTGCCATGTTAAATCACAACTTAAAAGGAATTATATTAATTAATACTCATCTTTTCCTTTATTTTAATTATATGCCTCTCAATAAAATAATTTTACAAATAAATTTTGAAAAACGGAAAGTAGTTTTTACAAAATGTAATCCCCCCCCCCCCCCCCCCCCACCAAAAAAAAGCTCAAAAGAAACATAATCGATATCACAAACTCGTGGATTTTAAACCCTTTTTTGAGTTCTATTCTTTTCGTAAGAATGAATTTTTAAATAGTGTAGTGATGGAAAATATGTGGTTAAAAAATAAGGAAAAGTTTTGAATTTGCGTATAATATTTTAAAAATGTATGGTTAAAATAATGTCAAAATACTATTTAATAATGTATTTTTTTCAAATAATGGGATTCAATCAGGGCTTAGTGTAAGTGTAATTTGAATTGGACACGTTGATTCAATTTTAAAATAAAAATTGTTTAGAGCTTATGAAGAAAATCAATTGACTTTTTACTATCTACTAAAAGTATAATTAATAAAGATCGTTGATTTAACAACATAATTTTGTTTGTGATCGGTGTATTTAATGATGTGCTGCTGTGTTAAATCGCAACTTAAAAGGAATTATATTATTTAAAACTCAACTTTTCCTTTATTTTAATTATATGTCTCTCGATAAAATAATTTTACACATAAATCTTTTTTAAAAAAGAAGTATTTTTTACAAAATGTAATCTCCAAAAAAATAATAATAATAATAAATAAAAAGCTCAAAAGGAACAAGATTGATATTACAACTCGTGGATTTATAATTTAGTGTAAGTGTGATTTGAATTGGACTCATAGATTCAATTTAAAAATAAATAAATTTTAAATCTTATGAAGAAAATCAACTGTCTTTTTATTATCTACTAGAGATATCGATGACAAATGGACATGTAAAAATGGACATTTCAAGTAATTTCCTCATGTAGAAATTACTATACATATGTATTGAAATAGTAAAGAGTTGAACGAACTTGAACTGAATTGATCAATTTGAACTTGTGTAGAAAACTTTAACAAGACCAATATTCCTATCGAACAATTCGCTGACAACCATGTGATGTCGCAAAAAGAAAAAGTCATTAATATGTTCTATCAGGCCTCGATTTTTTAGAATTCATTATTTTTCAAATTCATTTTTAAGCACACGATTTATTAGACTCACAATTTTATCAAATGTTTAATTAAATATTTCATCAATTTTTATCAAAATTTAAAAAAATATATATATATAATTTTTAACCAAACCAAATCGGAATGTATATGTTGCAAAGTATGGTATTTGGATTAGATAATGCTTAAATAATGGGGGTATTTTAAAAAAAAATTCAATTTCATGGGTGTCAATTAAAAAATGTCCACTTTTTTAAATTTAATACCAAACTGTCTATTATGCCTTAATGAAAAAATGAAGCAATTAATTTTTCCAATTTTTCACGAATTTCGAGAAGTAACTTCCATGAGAAGTTACATTAAAATAATATTCTCGATATTTCAAACGTCGTTCTCGATATGTGAACCTCGTTTATATTTCAAAAGTACATGTCAAAACAAAACATTAAATGTTCTCAACATTTCAAATGTTATTCTGAATATATTAGATGTTTAGAATGAATTTCATTCCGAACATGATATTTCTCTACATTTAAAATATAATTCTCCACATTTCAGTGTTTATGAGAAAAATAGCATTTATTGTAATTTGCCGTGTGCACTTTTGAAATAAATATGACGGGTCATGTATCAAAATTTTATTGCTCAATAAAATTTTTAATTGCAAAAATGTTCATTTTTTTCTTTGTGTGGAATCATTAATTGTTAACAAAGGTATTTTAGTCTAAATTATTTCAAAATAGATTTTTTTACAAGAATTTATAATAGTGAATATTTTTGTAAATGAATATGTGGAAATCGACATCTCTAATAATTTCCCCTTAAATAATTAGAGGAATTCCTGAAGAGATGACTTTTTTTGGGTTGATTGAAAATGCAAAGATAACTTTTTTTATTGGGATCGAGGAATTGGATTTGTGACATGGATGTGAGTGTGACATGGTGATGTATGACTGCAGGGTGATAGCTTTGCAGATTATCCTTATTCAAAATTTCATACTTTTAGTGCTTTTTGGAGATTTGATGTAATGATATGCACATATATTTTTATATTCTCATTTTGAAAATGAATTATAATAGAAATATCTTTAACAAAATTTAGCTTATTTTATTACATTTTTATATACTTTCATTATTGAACTTAATGATGTCAACAAGTCGAATCAAACCTCCTCATGAGCTGAAACTCATGATTCAGGCTCGACTCGGATTAAAATAACTTGGACTTTTTGTGGCCCAAATCGAGCCTGCTGAAAATCTGAAACTTGGTTCATTTTTTTTTTAAATTTGTGATAATCTAATTTTTTTTAAATAATTTAAAATATGTGCAATTATACAAATTGTAGAATAAATAAAAATTACAACATTTCTCCTTTTTTCGGGTTTGAGATCGACTACAATCAACGTATACGAAATTAAAATATATATGAATAAAATATTTCCTGTACAATTTCTTTTAAACAAATAAATTTAAAATTTAAAATTTAAAATAGTAGGCGGCCTGAGTATTCTTGCATCAAAGAGTGTACAACTGCTTGTTTTGGCAGCCTACTTCGCTGTCCGCAGATGCCTGTTGTGGAGGCAGCTACGACTGCACAACTTTTCTTTTATACGTTGCTGTCTTTTTTAGGTAGTAGCTACAGTTGCCATTTTTTCTTCAATTTTTTTTTAAATAACACGAGTCGGCTTGTCACGGGCCAGCTAGGCATTTTAAGTAATTAAAATTAAAAAAAAAAGTTTAAAATAATCTTATGCATGAGAAGTCTTCAAACAAGTAATCCTTTAAATAAAGTCAAACTAAATTAGTGCATGGTTGGGTCATACAAAATAAAGACGATCTTCATTTCATTTTAGTGCAAAATTTGAGAGAGTAAAAGAAGCTTTGAAAGCAAAATAGTAGTAGTGTGAAATATCAATTGCACGCTTTTCAAAAATTTATTTGAGAAGTTGATTGTAAATAATAAATAGTTTGTTAGTTGTACATTGTAATAATATATGGTCTCTTGATCTAGGTTAAAAAAAAATAAAAATGGAAGAAGTAAAAGAATATTAGACATTTAAGTTTTTTTTTTTTAATATTATTTAGTTAAAAGAGGAAAATTTCAAAAATACGAAAATACTTATTGGTTTTGGGGACCTTTCTTTATTACGGGCCGTAGACATCCGCCTAAATCGTTTATAGAGTTAGGTTGGCTCTGATGTTTACGTTTGCAGCAAATGCACTTTCTAACTTAATGTTCACATAAAACTCTAAAAGATGCAATAGTTGACAATTCATTAATAAGACTCGTCACAAATTATTCAAAATCGCTAAATTTAAATTATTGTGAAATTTTGTATTGTATATATACTTAAGTATACTCATAAATTCATGAAAAGATAAACTTCTCTCATAAACCTTTGAAAGGTGCGATGTGTGTGCGTACATAAACACGTACAATCAAATATAGATAGAAATCAGACATTTAAAAGATAACATATTGAGGCTGCCGCGTTATGGGTTCGAATCTTGAAATATGGATTTGGCTCTTGAATAAGTGCAAGTGTACAAGCAGTCTTCCACCCTAGAGGCATAACCTGCGATTTACCTCCCTCACGATACTCCAGGGCGGGGGCAATGGGGGACCCTTAAGGTTGGGGTTCAACCTTTAAAATTGTCTTGTGAAAGAAAATTGATGGACTTTCTATACTATGTATATGGCATAAAAAATGCTAAATATGTTTCCGATTATAATGATGACATCGATGATAATGGCGACAACAAAAATCCATGTGTACTAAAAAGGAGGAAAAGTGAGTGAAGGGACATGATAAAGAATAAAGACACACAATATTAATATACATTGCAAAATGTGGAATTTCATCGAATGGATTGCACTTGTCACTAAAGAGGAACTTTTGTCACATACATCTTGCTGTGATGTGCATGCAAAAAAATATGGATAGGTATTTGAAAGGATACAAATTGAAATTCTATTATATTTTTTTGTCGCTAAATCACTTTGGAGAAGGGAAAATATGTTACAAATCACCAACAAAACATGTCTAAGTACATATACATAGACTGACTCGAACAAATAACAAAAGCACAAATATTGACGAATTAAGATTCTGGTAAACTTTTTTATCATTTAAGTTACCTTATAGTTACACGTCAAATCAATAATAAAGAATTTCTTGCATGTAGTCGAATTATTTATAGCCGTGGTGGGAAGTGAATTAGCATCACTATGAAATATCCTCTTCTTTTTAGCTGATGAATTTGTTTGCATTACTTGTATTGCATAACAGCTAATTTTCCTCATTAGGGCTATGTGTATAGGATTGGTCTTCTATGGAAAGCATTGCCAAAAGTAAGATACTATTAGGATGTTTGTTACATTCAAAACTATCTTTCTCAATTATATTCAATTCTGTTTAATTCAATACACCAATGGTATATATCATATAATTTCGAGATCTTGTTTGGTTTAGTTAAATAGAATTTTTTTTATAAAAGTTAATGAAATGTATGGTTCAAAATTGATTTTAAAAAAATGGATTTCATAAAAATGAGAGCCGGACATAGGCTAAACGAACTCCCAACAATTCATTTAGTTAGTGGTGTTGATCAATACAAAATAGTAAGATTACATTTTCATTTTTCCCAGTAGCGTAACATAAAATCTCGCCTAACATGCCATAATTGTGGTACAACATGGACCAAAGATTGTGAATTATTTACCTAAGATGGTCACCTCTGCAACTTATTACCAAATCCATTAATTTATGGTACCTTTTTGTCATTCAATGATCCACCCACATTTTGGTTCCACTTGGTGTTCTACTTTTTCCTTATCCATGTTACACTTCTAATTTTTTGGTAAATTATATTTACTGATATCATGTGGTTCAAATAATTAATTGGGACGAATGGTAGAGAGAGGATGACCTCCGTTATGTCGGGTAGCGCCTATCATGATATGGCGACTGTCGTAGTGTCAGCTCGACTAACGCTACATTCACTTGCTCATAAGGTACATACAACTTTGGCATGCTTGGTGACGCTCATCATATTAGAGTGCCAATTACTATGCTAGTCCAACTCTCGCCACGTGCGGAGGGACCGCCGTCTACCCGAAAAACATTGGAATCGGTCAACAACCATCCGAACGTTTATCATTAAACCCACTGCTCAGGCAACCAAATAAATGGAAAAAATCGTCTGGAAGCAGGCAGGTCTCATGAGGACACGTGGATGACAACTGCTCGACGATTACGTGATACTAGACTGATGGGGACACGTGAATGGAAACTGCCTATCGGTTACTTGATGCCAGACGCTTATAAATATCTCATGAGCGTGTCAGGTAAAGGAGTTCTTTCTTTTTCTAGAAAAATATTTTCCTCTGTCACTATTGCAATTCTTTAAAGTCTTTTATATAAAAACGATTATTGATTCTCACGCCAAAGGTAAAATGGAGGAGGGAGCACCAACCACTTTTTGTAGGATCACCGGAGGACAAGACCACTCTTTCACTGAAAAAGACATGGAGTTGCACCAGAACTATTTCATTTACCAATTAATTATTTTCTTTATTAACATTATTCAGTTCCAAAAGTGATTCTTTAAGATTTTTTTTTAAATATTCATTTTCAACCATACAATCTTTTAATTTAATATTTTTACACATATGTTCAGAACTTTTTCATAATTTTTAATCACATATTTTCTAAAATCATTTTTCACACAATCTATTCTAAAAATAGGCCCGTTTGACCCCCATTGTGTAACAATTATAATTTTTAAAATAAAATTTTTTGGAGAATGTGTGATTGAAAAAGATGTAAAAAATTTTGATTTACGTGTAATGTTATTCTATAGAAGATTGTGTGATTGAAAAAAAGATAGAGAAAAATAAAATTTTGGGATAATGGGAGCGAAATGAGAGCTAATATACATCAAGCAAGCTCTTAATGTTATCCAATCATGTTACGAGACACTCAATTACAGTAAAATAGTCTTTTCACACGTTTAATTTACAAGAATGACATGAAATAGTTACTTATCATGTAAACTAATAGCAGTATTTTGTAAGTTAAATAGAAAAGACTACAGGCTGTGTTTGAATCCTATTTTTGTGAAAATGAGTTTTATGATTTTTTGTAAAACGTGTGATTAAAAAATAAGAAAAAATTTTAAATTTACACGCAAATTTATTTTATTTGACAAATATACGATTTAAAGTGAATTTGGGAATGTTGAATTTTTAGAGGATGGGGCTTAATCATGGGCCATGGCACTTTAACTGTGTGTCTCATCACAAGATTGTATAATACAAAATTATTTTTATACAAAATAAGCTAAAACACTATTTAATACTGCATATCAAATATGCATTAATAGTATTGCTTGTTATATATTATATTCACTTTGAAAAATCGACAATTTTTTTCTTGTGAAATTTGAGTACAACGGCACCTCCTTCGAAAGTTACTTTTAAAGAGGGCCAAAAAACAAAAAACAAAAAAAAAAAAAACAAATGACATAGGAAGCAAAAAGAGGTTAATGAAATGTCACAATCTTAAAAAAAGATGGTAATGATGACATATCTCATAATAGCTCTCGAGCTATAAGGAAGGAAGCTTGGTTTTATTTACAATAGTTGTCATGATTTTCTCTTATTTTCACATTGTACCTTTTAAGTGTGTCATAATCTAATCTTTATTTTGTATGGAAGATGATTGGTGTACAATGTAGGGGGTTCCGTGAACCTCTACAGATACCTCACATGGACAGGGTGGATAGGTTAGTTTTGTGACATTATTTATTCATGTGGGTGGAGTCCACACTTTGTAAGATATCTATAAATTTTCTGTAAGAATTTTTCTGTACACCAAACATTACTCATTTTGTATTCCCCCACAAACATGATACATAATTATTAACAAATAAAACAATAAGTTAACTAGACAATAGTAGGAGCATATTTGGCTAAGATTAAAGAGGAAAAAAAGAAGTAAACTTGCTTCTTTTCGAAACTTGTCATAAAAATAAGTTTCCACACTGAAATTCATAAAAAAATAATGACTTTTCAGAATCTCGGACAAGTTTCTCAAGAGAGATCCAAGTCTATTTCGAATTATTAGAATGAATGATCTTTATTTTGAAGAGTCAACGCTTAAATTCATATTCAAAGAAATTCTTTAAATTAATATTTTAATTTAGAAAGTAAGTTTGACTCTCCAAACTCATTCTTTATAATTAAGA